>NC_025997.2:71112159-71176521 GCF_000442705.2 Elaeis guineensis
ACTGTTTGGATATCGATCCGCAGCTACAGTCAAAGTTATGGCTCCCTCTACCGGGACAGCATCATCGGTAAACCCTACTAGAGGGGAGCTAATCGGTCTCAAATGGCCGTCAAGAATGGACATTCTTGAGAAGGCATCATAGAACAAAATATCGGCCGAACTTTCATTGTCGACAAGAATGCGGCGGACGTCGTAATTAGCTATATTCAAGAAAACTACAACCGTGTCGTTATGAGGAAATTAAACTCCCTGAGCATCTTCTTCGATGAAAGTTATGGATTCCTCGATCTTTTGCCACTTGGGAAGTCCGGCCAATATGTCGGTCGCTCCCTGTCGGGATTCTTCTGAGATGGTGTTGGCGAAATCCATCGAAGGTCGATTGTCCGACCGCTCCATGCCGGCGACCGTTGCCGGAGGATGTGGGGCCTGAAAAATTGGAGGCGAGGCCGGAGCCTGAGATCTAGCCGCGGAGGCCGTGGGTCGCCGTGTGGGTGCTTTGCGGGGAGGCATCGGGCGAAGATCAAGTGGGGGAAGGAGGAGTGGATGTCGGAGAAGATGACCAGAGGTGGTCCCGTTGAGTGCTTCTTTAAGAACAAGGGTACTGCGAAGGTTCAAGCCTTCCTTCTAGCGCCAATCCTGTTGGTGCAAAAATCTGCCTGCGCCGGAGAAGCTGGAGTCGAGGGAGTCGCGGTCGCCGTTGGGACCTGCAAAAGAAGTCTAAACCAAAGGTGGGGTTACTCCGGCAAGACCCTCCGATGCTCAAGTCAGTTCTCTGCCTCAACAAGAATGGAGTGCTCGAACGAAAATTTTAACAGAGTTTTTGGGATAGAAAATAGAGCTTAGAGAATAACGTATCTGGGGTCCCCCTTTTATAGACGGGGAGAGCAAAGGATTGATAGTGACTGTTTATGATCACCTCATCGTGGGCCGTACGGGGTCAGAAGGAATTTATCATGAAGAGTAATGGGGTGGAGTCGTGGCTGTCACCATGGCTCGCCATGTGGAATCGGTTGCGGGGAGTGGAGCGGCGTCCGTTGTCGCGACTCACCAGGGAGTGGTGGAACTGCACAGGACCCGTTGCAGGAAGTGGAGCAGAATCGTGGCTGTTACTGCGGTCTGCCAGGGAGTGATGGAGCCGCGTAGGATCTGTCGCAGAAAGTGGAGCAGAGTCGTGGCCGTTACTGCGGCCTGCCAGGGAGTGATGGAGCCATGCAGGATCCACCGCAGGGAGTGGAGCAGAGTCGTGGCCGTTACTGCGGCCTGCCAGGGGGTCCAGACTTGTCGGTCGAAGTTCGGTTGGAGTCTGATTTTCGCAGAAGCTCGGATGGGGATCATTTGTCGAGGAATCTCGATCGAGACCTTCAGCAGGAGTTCAGGGCAGAAGTCCAGCTCTCATGGGAGCTCGGACAAGGCCTACCCGTAGCTGGAGTTAGAAGCGAAGTCCGGCTCCCGTAGAAGCTCGGATGAAGTCTTCCTGCTACTAAAGTCGGGGATGGAGTCTGGCTCCCGTAGGAGTCCGGGCGAAGTCTTCCTGCTGCTGAAGTCGGGGATGGAGTCTGGCTCCCGTAGGAGTCCGGACGAAGTCTTCCTGCTGCTGAAGTCGGGGACGAAGTCTGACTCTCGTAGGAGTCCGGACGAAGTCTTCCTGCTGCTGAAGTCAGGGACAGAGTCCGGATGAAGTCTTCCTGCTGCTGAAGTCGGGGATGGAGTTTGACTCCCGTAGGAGTCCAGACGAAGCCTTCCTACGATTGGAGTCGGAGATGGAGTCCGGATGAAGTCTTCCTACTGCTGAAGTTGGAGACAGAATTTCGCTCCCGTAGGAGTCCGGACGAAACCTTCCTGCAGTTGGAGTTGGAGATGGAGTCCAGCTCCCGTAGGAGTCCGGACGAAGTCTTCCTGTAGTTGGAGTCGGAGGCGAAGTTCGGCTCCTGTAGGAGTCTGGATGAAGTCTACAGGTGAAGTCATGGGCAGAGTCCGGCTCCCGTATGAGTCCGGACGAAGTCTGCAGGTGAAGTCGTGGGCGGAGTCCGGCTCCCGTATGAGTCCGGACGAAGTCTACCTGCAATTAAAGTCAAGGGCGAAGTCCGGCTCCCGTAGGAGTCCGGATGAAGTTTACTAGCGATCGAAGTCGGGGACGAAGCCCGGCTCCCGTAGGAGTCCGGGCGGAGTCTTCCCGTAGCCGGAGTCGGAGACGAGATCTAGCTCCCGTAGGAGTCCGGACGGAGTCTTCTTGTGATTGAAGTCAAGGGCGAAGTCCGGCTCCCGTAGGAGTCCGGACGAAGTTTGCTTGCAAGTGGCGTCGGGGGCGAAGTCCGGCTCCCGTAGGAGTCCGGACAGAGTCTACCTGCAATTGGAGTCGTGGACGAGGTCCAGCTCCCATAGGAGTCCGGACGTCGCAAAGAATCCGATCGACGCTGACGAGGTCCTGTCCGTCGGCAAAACTTGGGAGTGTTGTGGGGGCTCGGCCGTCTGGAAGGTTTGAAGAGACGTTGTCGGAGGTCAGAAGTTGGTTGGATCCCCGGAGGGTCACTCCTGTCACGAACTTCAACTGGGGGGGATTTCATACCCAACAGCAGCGATGAGGCCGGACTTTGGGTTGATTAGGATGGCTTCGTTGAAAAAGAGGCAGAGTATCGATTTGAGAGAGGGTTTGTCAAGGATGAAAGAATAGTGCCCTACAAGTCAGTTGCATAGATGATATGTTGGAACTTTTCCTTGTTATCTTCCTGCTTATATACATAACATTATTTATTTATAAATTATATGAGATATTGTGTTTCATCATATGCTGTATATATCTTATTATCTCATTCATTACCTCATAGATTATGACTTAGCTAAGAGAGTTAGGAGTATGTGTCACATACTCATAACTCTCTTCTAATCAGGCTAAATCTTTTCTTACGTAAGAGTTTGGTAAAGATGTTTGCTAATTATCTATAGGTGCTCATAACATCAAACATTATATCATTATTTTGAATATGATCTCTTATGAAGTGATGTTTTATCTCAATATGTTTAATTCTTGAGTACTAAGTTAGATTTTTAGTTAAAATTATTATACTTATATTATCACACCTTATAGAAATTTTATTTACCTTAATACCATAATCTTTTAATTATTGCTTAATTCATAAGATTTGAGTACAATATTTTTTGGCTATAATATACTCAGCTTTTATCGCAGATAATGTTATCAAATTTTATTTCTTGCTAAATCAAAAAATTAAATTAACTCTTAGAATTGATAAGTTTCATTTGTACTTTTTCTATCAAATTTACAACCAGCCAAATCAGTATCTGAAAAACTAATCAATTCAATAAAAGAGTGTCTAGAGTACTATAAACTAATATTAAAAGTATCAATTAAAAGTTTAATTTTTTTTTACTATAAATAAATATGATTATTTAGGATTAGACTGATATCTAGCATACATACAAATACTAAATATTATATCATGTCTACTAGCAGTAAGATAGGGTAAAGACCTAATTATATCATAATAAGATTTAAGATTGATACTTTATCATTTTCATCCTTGTCAAGCTTATATGGGAGACTCATAAATGTGCCAATTAGCTTACAATTCTCTATTTCAAATTTTTTAAGTATTCTTTTTTATGTACTTGATTTGGTTGATGAAGATCTCCTCTTTAGTTTGCAAGATTTGGAGTCCGAAAAAAAATTTAATTCTCCCATCATGCTCATCTCAAACTTTATCAGCTGTCAGCCATTTTCAGTAGCCTGTCATGGTGAGTGGGACACGCGGCGAGCGTAGGTCGGCCAGAGAAGATCCGCAATCATTATTGCACCGGACCCCGGGGTCTATTTAAACACGTCCTCCCCCTTCAGGGGTTTCACTTTGCCTGAGAGAATCCCTCGGTCCCCTCCTCTTCCCCGAGAGCTCCAGCCTCCTTTAGCATCCTTCTCGGCCTTAGGCATCCTCCGGATCAACTTCCATCGTCTTTGCCGTCTTCCTGCACTCCTCGGGCCAATCTAGATTAATTTTGAAACTTTTTGTCATTTTTTTATTCTTTCTTCTTCGTATTCCGTTCGTTTAGCTTCCTCGAGAGCTTGTTTGCTATTTTTTTTGATTTTTTTCGAGATTTTTTGTGGCTTACGTTTGATCCAAAATATCTTCCGATATCTCCTCTTCTAACGGTTCTAAGAGTTCGTCAGTCCCAATTTCTTAAAGTCTTTGTACCGTAGACGAACTCATAGTCGGGACCGAACCTCGTCTGGTCTTTGCACCGGACACCATCCCCAGCTCTTTGACTCCGAATGAACTCTCACTGATAAGGATTCAGTATAGAGTTCCTCCGAAATTCTTATGTGCATTTAGACAGAGGGGTCGAGTTGCCCTTATCACAAGAAGGTCCTGCTTGGCTCAGGTTAATTATCGAGTTGACCGGTTCTTGGGTTGAGCTAGAAGTTTTGGCTCTAGAGATTGGTTGCTGTTGGTTTGCTCATCTAGCTTTCAAGTTGGCTCGTTGGTCCCAAATAGAATGCTTTGGAGAATCTCCAAGTATGCTTGGGTCCCTATCTTGATTATGAGCTGGTTGAATTTGATCGTACATCACATTGGTCGTTTATTGCCACTTATAGTTCTCATAAAAATTGTATAAGGTACAATATGTAATGAAAATATAGCATTGCAATCGAGAACCATATAGAGGCATTTGTTTCAAAATTGGAAATCGAGCCTTTAACATTTTGAAGTGGTGTTCAATGATATCATGCAACAAGCATGCCACCACAGGTAAAATGCTCCTCTAGTTGGCCCCTCTCTTAAGTGATATCTGGTCTTGCAATGTGGTGAGGGAAATCCAGGCATAATAAGTATATCTAGAATCAACAAAATCATGTTTACCTATTTTAAATGTGAACATTATATTTAATTTATGCTATTTATGCTTGTTAAAATATAGAAAAATAAAATGTATTCTTCAATAAACCACATTCCTGATCTACTAGGAATTCTAAAAAGTTCCAGAATCATTGGCATGATCTTCTTATCTAGTCATGATATATATGAACTTCATTCAAATGAATGTGTGCATGTTACATTTTGTGTTGTCTCAATTACTATTCCCTCGTACATAATTTGCTGGTTAGATGGAATTCATGCATCAGTAAGGGTTCCACTTCCATCTATAGCTCCGACAATATCTAATAAAGATTTAAGCTTTCTTGCTAGGCTTAAATTAGAGTATTTCTAGAATGTGGATTAGAGTAAATCACAAATAAAGAATGTTACAGAGGTGTTTTCTAATATTTTTTTTATCAATCATTTTATTGATTATTAAAAAATGTCAGCATAGGTTGCTACTCAGTGGCTCAATGATAATGTTATAGCCCAAAACCAATTCAGCCCACCAAAGCCCAAAATATTAAAAAAAAAAAATAGAGGATTCAAACCGGGAAGAAGACTCCCGGTAGGAGTCTTCTTCTCCGGCGAGATCGGGCAAAATCGGGAATCCTAGGACCCCTCGGAGTCCTAGGGTCCCTCTATAAAAAGATCCTCTCTCCCTTGAGACCGAACATCGGCCTCCTCCCTCTCTCTTTCTCTCCGATTTTTCCAAAGTAGAGCCGCGGACACAGTTTTGATTCTCGTCGTGATTGCCCGCCGACGAGGTCACCGGAGGTCGAGGTGAGTCTCCTTCTTCTTTCCCTCTTTCTTCTCCTTCCTCCCATGCTCTTGTGCGCGGCTGTCGGCGACGAGAGTCGCCGATTTTCGATCGGAGAAAAGGACCTCTGTTTTGGTCTCTTTCCCATGAATTTTTTGGCACCGGCGATCGCAATTGATCGCCGGCCATACTCCTTCGTGATCGGGGGAATGGCCCCCCTCTGCTGTCGGCCTCCGCCGCGGCGGTCGTGGCCTGAACGGCCCGGCAAAAGGAGGGAACCGCCGTCCCCTGTTCGGCCTGGAAGGAGCCGAGAGAAGAAAAAGAAAAGAGAAGAAGAAAAGAAAAAAAAAAGAAGAAAAAGAAAAGAGAAAGAAAAAAAAAAAGAAAAAGAAAAGGAAAGAAAAAGAAGAAAAAGAAGAAAAAGAGAAAAAAAATAAAAAATAAAAAATAAAAAAAAATAATAATAATAATAATAACAATATATATATATACACTTTTATATATATATACAAATAAATGAATAAATAAATAAAAAAAATGATGAGAGAGAGAGTTTCTCTCTCTTCTTTCAGTCTGAACCCTGACTTTCTCTCTGGAATTGGACTTTCTCTCTCCACTTTTTCTCTCTAAAATTTTCTCTCTCTTGATGGATTTCTCTCTCTCTAAAGTTATTCCTCTAAGATTAGCGTAGTGGAAGGCTTCATCTGATGATTTTGATCGAGTTTAGGGAAGAGTCTGATTTTAAGTGAGGTTTTGATTTTGGGATTTGTTAGATTTAATTTTGAATTAAAATTAATGTAAAAATATAATTTTGGATAATAGGTGCGGAAGAATCTCCTAGAAGTTAGTCGATCTGTTCATTCAGTGCTCCGTGAAAGGTAAGTAATGAATCATCTTCTCGAGATATTCTATTTTTATTCTGAAAATAAATAATTATTCTCTGAAATTATGCATGAATTATGAAATTATATTTTGTAAAGAAAAGTACTTTTGAAATATTATGGTATGTCGATTTATGCACATATTCAGTGAAAAATTATGATATATTATGATACAAAGTATTTTGATACAGATCGGATTTATGCTCTCAGCCTAACTATATTTCAGTGGGCCCCGTCAATGGGGATTATACGTTGGTACTCAGTGGACCCTGCCAGTGGGGGTTGTGCGCTGGTGTTTGTGGACCCTACTAGTGGGGGTTGTGCACTGGTATTTGTGGACCCTGCCAGTGGGGGTTGTGCGCTGGTATTCTATGGACCCTGCCAATGGGGGTTAAATGTTGGTCATAGTCAAGGCTATTGAGTTACGAGTGTTTTGAATCGAATCGAATTTATGATTATATTATATGTAAATATTTGAAAATATTTGATTTGTATTAAATCAGCATGAAATATACTCTTATATTTATTTGCAGCATTATTCTTGAAAATTATATAATATCTGAATTATCTAGTTGTGATATTTGTTACTTACTAGACTGTCTAGCTCATTACCTTTCTTTCTATTTTTCAGATTCAGATAATTAATTTCGAGCGTGGGATAAAATATTGAGACAGAGCTTTTAGAAGTGAGATTAGCATTGTCAACTTCATTGAACTTAGATCTATTATTTTTATTTTTTTAGAAAAAATTTTATTGGATGTAAGACATTTGATTCAATTACTTGAATTATAGTTGAATAATAATTATTTGAATTTATTCCGCTGTGATGCATTGATATCGTGATGAGATGCCTTCCATGCTTATGGAGAGAGTTCTTCATGAGTATGCGGCGGTTGCCGCGACCCTCGATTCACAATCTCGGATCGGGGGCGTGACAATTAATATGGTATCAGAGCATAAGTGGATAAATTATGACACATAGAATTTAACATAGTATGAGTGTAGGTGGGTAGACATTAGGAATATTGGGACGTTAGAGTATGAGCATCATAATAAACCCATCCTAACAAATAGATCAATGAATCTAATAAGATTTTACTACTACAAGGTTATCATGCCTCCCTGTAGAATGACAAGAACTACTCAAGGAATTGCAAGAGAGACATCACAACCACGGGATGGTAGCACTCCCCATCTGACCAGTGGCACCCCTCAGGAGGAGGGAGTCGTAGATCCTAATGGGAGTGCTTCGAGAGCACGTCAGGAACCAGATATGGCTCAGTTAATGCAGACCCTAATCAGGATGATACAAGCGCAACAATAAATACAGCAACAAATGTTTGAACAACAGCAGATACAACGAGATACACAACAACATCAGCATCCACCACCACAACATGGAGAGCAACCAGTACAACGAAATAATATTTCAGAATTTAAAAAGCTTGCTCCTCCAGCTTTCAAGGGGACTACTGAACCTTTGGAAGCTGATAACTGGATAATGGAGATGGAGAAGGCCTTCACTGTCCAAGAGTGTCTTGATGAAGAAAAGATTTGATATGCAGCTTATTTACTACAAGGAGAAGCATACAACTGGTGTCAGCGACTACAGCACAAGCATGAACAAGATGGCGAAATACTTACCTGGAAAAGATTTCAGATTGCATTCTACGATCAGTATTTTTCTCGGAGTATAAGGATCCAGAAAGAGCAAGAGTTTATTTATTTGAAGCAAAAGGGTATGAGTGTGACTGAATATGAAGCAAAATTTACAGAGTTAGCAAAATTTGCTCCGAGATTAGTGGATGGTGAGCAAGAACGTGTTTACAAGTTTGAGATGGGACTGAGAACTGAGATTCGAAAACAAGTGGTTCCATATGAATTGACAACTTATGCCGATGTGGTAAACAAAGCACTGATAATTGAAAGGGAAGTCAATGAAGAACGCATGGAAAGAGAAAGAAAGCAAAGAAAGAGAGCAAAATCAAATGATACACAAGGACAGAATAATAAAAATATCAAAAGATCAGCTAAGGGAGCAGTAGACAATAAGACTCAACAGATTGATGGTGAGCCGTGCTCCAGATGTGGCAAAAATCATGCAGACAAGGATTGCTATTGGAATACAGGTGCTTGTTTCAAATGTGGTCAGAAGGATCATAAAATTGCTAGCTGTCCGCTAAATACTGAAAATCAAGTTGGCCAAAGAACTTATGAAGGACAACATAAGGGTGGTGGACAGATTTCTAAAACCCAGGGAAGAGTTTATGCGCTTACTCAACAGAATGCACAGGCTTCCAATACAATGGTGACAGGTATGAAAAATTTTGAGAATGAAATTTCTTTTTAGGGGTGAAGAATGTTATAGCCCAAAACTAATTCAGCCCACCAAAGCCCAAAATAAAAAAAAAAAAAAAAATAGAGGATTCAAACCGGGAAGAAGACTCCCGATAGGAGTCTTCTTCTCCGACGAGATCGGGCAAAATCGAAAATCCTAGGACCCCTCGGACTCCTAGGATCCCTCTATAAGAAGACCCCCTCTCCCTTGAGACCGAACATCGGCCTCCTCCCTCTCTCTTTCTCTCCGATTTTCCCGAAGTAGAGCTGCGGACACCGTTTTGATTCTCGTCATGATTGCCCGCCGACAAGGTCACCGGAGGTCGAGATGAGTCTCCTTCTTCTTTCCCTCTTTCTTCTCCTTCCTCCCATGCTCTTGTGCGCGGCTGCCGGCGACGAGAGTCGCCGATTTTCGATCGGAGAAAAGGACCTCTGTTTTGGTCTCTTTCCCGTGAATTTTTCGGCACCGGCGATCGCAATTGATCGCCGGCCATACTCCTCCGTGACCGGGGGAATGGCCCCCCTCTGCTGCCGGCCTCTGCCGCAGCGGCCGTGGCCTGAACGGCCCCGGCAAAAGGAGGGAACCGCCGTCCCCTGTTCGGCCTGGAAGGAGCCGAGAGAAGAAAAAGAAAAGAAAAAAAAAAGAAGAAAAAGAAAAGAGAAAGAAAAAAAAAAGAAAAAGAAAAGGAAAGAAAAAGAAGAAAAAGAAGAAAAAGAGAAAAATAAAAAATAAAAAAAAAATAATAATAACAATATATATATATATATACTTATATATATATATATAAATAAATGAATAAATAAATAAAAAAAATGATGAGAGAGAGAGTTTCTCTCTCTTCTCTCTCTTCTTTCAGTCTGAACCCTGACTTTCTCTCTGGAATTGAACTTTCTCTCTCCACTTTCTCTCTCTAGAATTTTCTCTCTCTAGCTTGTTTCTCTCTCTTGATGGATTTTTCTCTCTCTAAAGTTATTCCTCTAGGATTAGCGTAGTGGAAGGCTTCATCTGATGATTTTGATCGAGTTTAAGGAAGAGTCTGATTTTAAGTGAGGTTTTGATTTTGGGATTTGTTAGATTTAATTTTGAATTAAAATTAATGTAAAAATATAATTTTGGATAATAGGCACGGAAGAATCTCCTAGAAGTTAGTCGATCTGTTCATTCAGTGCTCCGTGAAAGGTAAGTAATGAATCATCTTCTCGAGATATTTCATTTTTATTCTGAAAATAAAAAATTATTTTTTGAAATTATGCATGAATTATGAAATTATGTTTTGTAAAGAAAAGTACTTTTGAAATATTATGGTACGTCGATTTATGCACATGTTCAGTGAAAAATTATGATATATTATGATACAAAGTGTTTTGATACAGATCGGATTTATGCTCTCAGCCTAACTATGTTTCAGTGGGCCCCGCCAATGAGGATTATACGTTGGTACTCAGTGGACCCTGCCAGTGGAGGTTGTGTGCTGGTGTTTGTGGACCCTGCCAGTGGGGTTTGTGCGCTGGTATTTGTGAACCCTGTCAGTGGGGGTTGTGCGCTGGTATTCTGTGGACCCCGCCAATGGGGGTTAAATGTTGGTCATAGTCAAGGCTGTTGAGTTACGAGTGTTTTGAATCGAATCGAATTTATGATTATATTATATGTGAATATTTGAAAATATTTGATTTGTATTAAATCAGCATGAAATATACTCTTATGTTTATTTGCAGCATTATTCTTGAAAATTATATAATATCTGAATTATCTAGTTGAGATATTTGTTACTTACTGGGCTATCTAGCTCATTATCTTTCTTTCTAGTTTTCAGATTCAGATAATTAATTTCGAGCATGGGACGAAATATTGGGACAGAGCTTTTAGAAGCGAGATTAGCATTGTCAACTTCATTGAACTTAGATCTATTATTTTTATTTTTTTAGAAAAAAATTTATTGGATGTAAGATATTTGATTTAATTACTTGAATTACAGTTGAATAATAATTATTTGAATTTATTCCGCTATGATGCATTGATATCGTGATGAAATGCCTTGCATGCTTATGGAGAGAGTTCTTCATGAGTATGCGGCGGTTGCCGCAACCCTCGATTCACAATCTCGGATCGGGGACATGACAGATAACGTTGCAGTCTATCTAGCTACATGCGTAAGTCTTTATGTGAGATTTTTGGGTTGCTAAAAAGCATCGTCCTCTCTCAACCCAACATAAAGCGTGCGTAGAGTTAAAACTGGATCAGATACGAATCGAATATTAATATATTCATATTCATATTTATTTTATCTAATGAATATAAATATAAATATGAATATTATTTAGATACAAAAATTTATATCTATATTTATTTTAAATAGATACGGATACAATTCGGATACTGAAAGTATCGATATAATTATAGATATAATTTAAATAATTAAATTTTATCACTACTGAATTAAAGATATTATTAAATATATGATCAATTAAATTAATAGCATGTTTATATGGTTGTATATTTTTTTTAAAAATTAATAAATACTATATAAAACTATATAGAATTATATGTAGATTCGGATATATAGATTGGATAATTGTCTATCTATATCTATATTTTTTTTTTTTTACGGATATGAACATGAATATGAATATTAGTTAAATTCTCAAATTTCTATTCATATTTAAATTGATTCAGATATGAAATTAGATTCGGACGGATTCATATCACTTTTATCTCTCTAGGTGTACATGTTTGGTGAGTTGGCAGCGACTTTCGCACGCTCTAACCCATTTCAAGCTTGGCCTTAATTGTTAGCATGGAAGGCTGTTTGCTGTTTATGCACGGCCCTGGCTCATACCATCCCCATTCCTCATCAAGCAGAGGGTGCCGGAGGCTTGACCCTCGAGAAAAATTCTTTATACAATGTAGGTGGTACAGAACTATGCACATCGTCTATGATGATTGGTTCACACGTGGATTGAGACACGATGCATGAAAAAAAAAAAAAAAATTATCGGCTCCGCACGCGACCGTGGATTATACGCGTGGCTCTGCGCTAGCCGCGGTGCACAAATAATTTCGCTGACCCTCGAATGGGAGAACGTTCCACACCCTTCTCGCATCTACGAACGTTCTCCAGCAAAGCTTGTCACAGTTTGTGGTTGTTAAGCAGCTTACATGCGTGATTTCTAGTCTCTTGTTGCCACCCGGACTCGAAGCTTTAACGACATCCACACTTCGTCCACTTAGCCCACACAAACAAGTCACCAACAGCTCGCCCTTAGTCTTAACGCCTTCCATTTTCCCACGTACCCATTCTACAAACCACCCACCACTGTACCACTTTTCACCCCCCACACTTTTTCCACCACAAGTAGTCTCATCCTCCCCTCACCACTTCCTTGCTCTCTTGCCCTCCCTTTTTATTTCCTTTCCCACCACTCCTCTCTCCATTAGCTCCCAACCCACCAAATGTACACTCTAACCCCACATTCCCATCTCCCTACGCTCCCACGACTCCCTCGAACGTGTCGTGCCACCGCAACCTCGCCAGCTCGAACTTCCACCGCCGATCCACCCCGCCACCTTCCCATCACCGCCACCACCACCATCACCACCCCGGCCACCGCTAATGGCTCCTCACTCCACTCGACGTGGGCTCACCGTGCATGGGTTGCGTCCGGCTTCGCCTCCGTGCTCTCCTCCCTAGCCAAGTCAGTCTCCGCCGCAGTCGACTCCGGCTCCGCCTTCGATCCCCTCCTCGCCGCCTTCCTCGGCTACATTCTCACCGACCTCGGCACCGGCTTCTACCACTGGGCCATCGACAACTACGGCGGCCCTTCGACGCCGATCTTTGGCCGTCAGATCGAAGCATTCCAAGGGCACCACCGCTGGCCGTGGACGATCACCCAGCGAGAGTTCGCCAATAACTTGCATGCCCTCGCTCGCGCCGTGACCTTCGCCGTCATGCCGATCGAATTCTTTGCTACCGCCAATGACGCGGCGGTGCATGCATTCGTCGGGGCGTGCGCGGGCTGCGTCATGATGAGCCAGCAGTTTCACGCGTGGGCCCACGGGACGAAGAGCCGGCTGCCGCCAGTGGTGGTGGCGCTGCAAGACGTCGGAGTGCTGGTCTCGCGGGCGGAGCATGCAGCGCACCACCGGCCGCCGTACAACAGCAACTACTGCATAGTTAGCGGGGTTTGGAACGGGCTGTTGGATGAGTGGAAGGTGTTTGAGGCGATGGAGATGATGGTGTTCTTTAGGTTTGGTGTAAGGCCGCGGTCGTGGAGCGAGCTAGAGTTGGAGTGGAAAGAAGAAAGTGGCGGTGTGTCTTCGGAGAGCCACAATTGCTAGGAGTACATACATGTTTTGGATTACATGGTAGAAGAATATTCTTTGGGCTGATGCTTGTTGCAAAACCGGAGCCAATTGTCATTTTCTTTATCATCATCATCATCACTGCTGTTACCAGTGCTTCTTCTATTCTTTTCTTTTCCAAATTGGCAGGTCTACAGTATAATTGATCATGGGCCAATCTAAATTTTGTTCATTTTTAATCGAACTTTGGGCCAGATCTATTTAAAATTTAATATTTTTAATATTCAAGCCCGGCCTACGATGAGTTTTAGTGTACAACTTTGGAACATGTCCACGGCCAGCGAGTGATACTATGGAGAAGAGCTCATCGCATATCCAAACAAGTCCTATTCTATGTGGCATGAGGGGTCAAAACAACGTGCTCAGGAATGGTACAACGGGGACGTGGGTTGAATGCTGGATTGCCAAGACTGTATCATGCAGCCCTCTTGTTATAGCCCAAATCAAGCCCACTAAAGCCCATTAAACAAAAAAAAAAAAAAAAAAAAAGAAAAACAGAGCAGGAAGACTCCCGATCGGAGTCTTCCTCTTCTCTGATCAAGAATCGGAGTCCTAGGGCCATTGAAAGACCCTAGGACGAGCTCTATAAGAACCCTTCCCCTCTCCTCTATGGGTAGACCCTTCCGTCGCTGTCGATTGCCGGAGATTTTTCTCCGATTTTCCCGTTTGAAGCCGTGACTCCTCGACCCGTGTTCGCCGCAATTTCTCGCCGGTGGGGGTCACCGGAGGTTGTGGTAAGGTCTCCCTCCTCTCCCTCTCTTCTCTCCCTTCTTTTCCGTGCCTGTGTGCACGATGGCCGGCGACGGGTGTCACCGGATTTAGTTGGAGAAAGAAACCCCCCTGTAAGCCGCCTCTTTCCTCTGATTTTCCGGCGCCGACGGTCACGCCGACCGCCGGCCTTGGTCTCTTCGAACCCGGGAGAGTCGGCCGTTGCCGTCGGCCACCTCCGGCCATAAGATGGCCGTGATCGACCGATCAAGGCACGGGGACCTCTAGGTCCCCTGTTTCGGCCCAATAAAAGCCCGGGAAGAAAAGAAGAAGAAGAAGAAGGAAAAGAAAAAGAAAAAGAAAAGAAAAAAAAGAAAAAAAAAAAAAAAAGAAAAAAAGAAAAGAAAAAGAAGAAAAAGAAAAGAAAAAGAAAAGGAAAAAAAAAAAAAGAAAAAAAAAAGAAAAATAAAATAATAATAATATAATAATAATAAATAGGATTTTCTCTTCTCTCTCTTCCATGAAGAAAAAGAAAAAAAAAAAAAAGAGAGAAAGAAAGAAAAGAAGAAAGAGAAAAATAAAATTAATTAATAAATAATGAGATAAATAATAAAATATGAGAAAGAGAGTTTCTCTCTCTTCCCTCTCTCTCTTCAGCTTGAATTAGTATTTTTCTCTCTCTAGAATTGGATTTTCTCTCTCTACTTTCTCTCTCTAGAATTCTCTCTCTAGATTATCTCTCCTAAGATTTCTAAAATTTTGAGAAGAATGATGATGAATTTAAATGATCCTCGTGATGGATTTTTGATCCGTGATCGTCGGACGGTACACCGACATCCACTTTGATCAGATCAAGTATTTTTAGATTTTATTTCTCATGATCTTATTTAATTATCCACATGATAATTTTAACATGATTTGATATGATCAATCAGAATTTGTTGAATCATATTGTCTGAAGAATTCAAGATGGATTTTCTCTCTCTAGAATTTTCTCTCTCTAGAATTTTCTCTCTCTAAAAATATTCTCTCTCTTGATTGATTCTCTCTCTAAAAAAAGGTTAGTGAATGAAGAAATTTCTTTTAATAAGTCTGATCTGATTCTAATGAAGAACCCTGATCCATGATTGTCAGACAACGTACTGGCACCCACTCTAATCAGACCATGAATCTTTAGATTTGATCATCCATGATTTCCGATCTAGCCATGACTTGATTTGATCACATTGATTTCACCAATCGAGATATTGGACCCATCGTAATGTTGGATTGTGTCACCTGATCAATTCGAATTGTACCTCATGAATTCTCTCTCCTCTGATTTTCTCTCTCCACTTGATTTTATGAAATCGATGAAGAAACCTTGGTCCTATCACTTCGAATCCGATTTGATCTGATAGTCAAACTTTGGATCGTTTAGGTCCTAATTAGATTTTGATTAGATGAAATTAGATGATCGGACCCAATCTAAACCGTTGAAATATAGAATTCGTATTCTTTCTAATTATTCAAATTGATTCTGTATAGGATTGTGGATGTTTGACCATGGATATCACGATATGATCTACGAACAGAATTTTTGGAAGAAAATTTATAGGATTATATGGATTTATTGGAATGCATTCGAGGTAAGTAATGTTTCACTTTTTCTAGATTTATCGGCAAATTATAATGTATTCTTCTGACATGATTTGTGAAACGATGCATGAATTAGATGAATGGTATTTTGTTATGAAAATATCTTATTTGAAATGTTATGATGAAGCATGATTGAATATATTGATTTCATGATGCATTATATTGATTGATTTCGATACTACATGATTATATGTTTTATTATCGAAATTAGAATATGAAACATGATTTATGAAGAATTATGATATAAGAAACAATAAGAATTGACAACCTGACTGTGTTGAGGACCCCGCCAACGGGGGCATATACGTTGGCAATTGACTGTCCTGAGGGTTTTATGTCGCCAGTAAGACCAGCGACATGTCGCCAGATAGACCAGCGACAAAACCGCCAGTTAGACCAGCGGTTCCAAAGGACTTGGCTGCCAGATGATTCGCAGCCCACCGCAAGCAGATACGCGGTATTATGACCCTGCCACAGGGATAATGTGGTCATAGCTCATGGTTGACAAAAAGAAATTGAAGAACAAAAGAAATTGAAATCCCGAAAGAAACTTGAAATTTTGAAAAAGAAATAAATTTGGCATGAATTATATTGCATAATTGAAATTGATTTCGAATTGATGAACTCTATATGCTTATTTTCTATAAATGATTATTTACTTATATGCCTGATGAAATCTGTTGAGAAGTGATCGTTGCTTACTGGGCTATTTAGCTCATGATAAGTTTTATGTTTTTCTTACAGATCCAGAAAATTAGCATGATGCGGGATTTCGGTTGGGAGAGCGATTAGAGATGGAGTTAACTCATTGATTTAGGATTTTCTCAGAATTGATTCAAGACTTTTAGTTTTGCTTTTAGTATTGACATTGTCAGACAGTTATTTTTTTTGAACACTTAGTTTGGATTTATTATTTGAACCAAGGTTTGATTTTTGAATGAAAAAAAATTTATTTAACTATTTGTGAAGATATCATGATGAGATGCCTTGCATGCTTATGGGAAAAGTATTCTATAAGTATGCGGCGGTTGCCATGACCCTCGATTCAAATCTCGGGTCGGGGGCGTGACAATTAATATGGTATCAGAGCATAAGTGGATGAATTATGAAACATAGAATCAGATATAGAATGGGTGTTAGTGGATAGACACCAGGGACATTATAGGGTAGATCTTTGATGATTGTAGTGGGAGAAATATTTATAAATTTTGACTAAACATTGAGATTATGTATGAAAGGATCACAATAGATTATAACATATAGAATTTGAAATATGATGGATGATCTATTGATCATGATATGATTACTTAGATCTTGATCAAAAGTAATCACAAAAGGATTGATATAAAATTGTATTGTGCATTATGGTTATTAATTTGATCATGGGTTATTCAAGTGAATCGTAAGTTCAAATTCGATGTGAGAATAATATTATGATATTACTTCTAGTTGAGAGATTGACTATTATTGGCAAGATAAAGATTTGATAATAAAATATTATTCCAGAATGGGCTAAGAAAAAAAAAAAAATCTTTTATGATGTTTGATTGGAATATTTATCGAAATTGAATTTGGTATGTGGATTATATATAAAGTGGCATATTATGATGAATACATATTTGAGGATATTGCAAAGAAACCTATGTCTTATTGATGAACTTGATTTTGAGATTATAGGATATTCATCATACTGGAAGCTTTAATCATCATCCTTAGATCTAAAAAATGGATCTTATTATGTCTATTGGAGACTACATGATGTGTATAAAATTTTAATTTAAAGACTTCGTATCTAAGTTGATCAAGAGATTTTCTGATATTATTGTTGAGGTTGTTAATGAAAAATTGATATCTTCAGATTAAGATAAAAGATCTGATTTATATTTATTTCAGATTAAGGGATCCGTGTGAATTTACAATTTAAAAAAATTAGGATTTAGAAATTGATATGGAGTTCCTTTGCTTTTGTTAATGAGGTCCCTAATTGAATCTATTATTAAATGGAGATTTGATTTTTTTGAAGCTTGTATGATTGTTATGAAAGGATATTTGATAGATATTGAAGATCCTGATGATAGAAATTTTAAATAATAATAATAATAATAATGATGATGATTTGAAATTCATATATATTCAGATTATGTCCAAATTTGGTGGAGCATCGAAGGATTTTCTCGTTGATTTGACTTATAAAGATTTTTGGTTTGAAAATTATCGAATTGAATTGATATGAGAATTAAGATTTGATTCATATTGATTATAGTAAATCTATATGATGGTTTAAATATGATATTGAACTCAAGGGTTAATCAAGATTATTGTACACCAGTAAAAGTATGAATGAAAATCGAAAGTTAATATTTGACTTCAATTGAAATTTAAAATTTTAGATCTTTTCTATTGATAAGATAAAGAAATAATTTGATCAAAATTTTTTTTGGTGAAGCTAAAAAATTTTGATTGTTAGATCAGAGTGCGCAGCGGAAGCATGGTAATCTGAACTACTTTGAGTAAGTCAGGAATGTTGACCCTTTGAGTTAAAGAATTATGATAGATGATATGGTTTGATACAAAAAAATTTATTGATATTAGAAAGAATAATATTTTAAAATTTTGAATTATTTTTGGATATCCCTAATATGATTTTGAAAAGTAGAGCTTCCACCTACTATGCTACAAAAATAATTAGCATCCTAATTCTAGGATGAGTGGACCTTTGATTTTTGATTTTAGATTTAGAATATTTAGAGATAATTTTTTTTTTATCCTAGAATTAAATTTTATAATTCTCTAATTACTAGGAAGAACTTGAGATTGTTTATCGAATGATGATTTTGATCTTAGATTATTATACTCAAATATTTATCTCCAGGGTATAATGAAATTTGAAGTTAGAACTCTTTTGATCATTATTATTTCTCAGACTGAATGAAAAAGATTGAGGTTATCTATTGATATTGACGATTGTTCTACAAAAGATGGATTGGAGATATTCATAATTTGATAATGAATTGATTAATTAAGAGTTGTTAATGTTTAGATAAAGAAAATTGATATGCTTACTTAGAATAGAGACATTGATTTTGATTATAAGAAAAATATAGTTTTGATTTAGATCAATTTTTGAGTTATTGATTTTATTATGGAATGACTTAATGATAAAATTTGCTTCAAGAATTAGAATATTTAAGAGTTTGAGGGTTTGAGTAAGAAAATTTCGATGACTAGAAATAATGATATTGATTCAATCAACAATGGTGATATTGATCTTTATGAAATAACTTAATGATGAAGTTGTATCGAGAATTAAAATATCAAAAGCTCGAGAATGAGATTGAAATGATAAATCTTCAACCTTTGAAAGTACGAATAAGAGAAAATATTTTTGAATTTTGATTGATTGGGATGTCATCATATGACTCATAGAAGTATGATTTCCTATCTTATGATGGGTTGAAATTAAGAGTGATTAATATTTTGAAATAAAATGAATGATGATGATGAATGAAGTTCTTATGCAAGAATAGAGACATTGACCTTTTTCTATTCACAAGAGATAGATTTGATTTTAATTTGAGTCATGAGATATTGAATATTAATTTTTACAGGAAATGAGATCATAATTTTGAAATCTTGAAATATTGAAAATCTTTGAGATGTTGATCTTGATGAATAAGAAAATGAATAGTTCCGTATCAGATTGATATTAATGTATTGACTTTTTCCTTATGAAATGATTTAAGAATGAATTTGTATTAAGAATTAGAATTTTGAAATATTTGAGGATGAGATTCAAGTAAGAAACTATGAAGACTCAAGCAAAAATATCCCCAGCTCTTCGAGACTACAGGTATGAAAATTTCGAGGACGAAATTTTTTTTTAGGGGTGAAGAATGTTATAGCCCAAACCAAGCCCACTAAAGCCCATTAAACAAAAAAAAAAAAAAAAAAAAAAGGAAAACAGAGCAGGAAGACTCCCGATCGGAGTCTTCCTCTTCTCCGATCAAGAATCGGAGTCCTAGGGCCATTGAAAGACCCTAGGACGAGCTCTATAAGAACCCTTCCCCTCTCCTCTATGGGTAGACCCTTCCGTCGCCGTCGATTGCCGGAGATTTTTCTCTGATTTTCCCGTTTGAAGCCGTGACTCCTCGACCCGTGTTCACCGCGATTTCTCGCCGGTGGGGGTCACCGGAGGTTGTGGTAAGGTCTCCCTCCTCTCCCTCTCTTCTCTCCCTTCTTTCCCGTGCCTGTGTGCACGATGGCCGGCGACGGGTGTCACCGGATTTAGTTAGAGAAAGAAACCCCCCTGTAAGCCGCCTCTTTCCTCTGATTTTCCGGCACCGACGGTCACGCCGACCGCCGGCCTTGGTCTCTTCGAACCCGGGAGAGTCGGCCGTTGCCGTCGGCCACCTCCGGCCATAAGATGGCCGTGATCGACCGATCAAGGCACGGGGACCTCTAGGTCCCCTGTTTCGGCCCAATGAAAGCCCGGGAAGAAAAGAAGAAGAAGAAGAAGGAAAAGAAAAAGAAAAAGAAAAGAAAAAAAAGAAAAGAAAAAAAAAAAAGAAAAAAAGAAAAGAAAAAGAAGAAAAAGAAAAGAAAAAGAAAAGGAAAAAAAAAAGAAAAATAAAAGAAAAATAAAATAATAATAATATAATAATAATAAATAGGATTTTCTCTTCTCTCTCTTCCATGAAGAAAAAGAAAAAAAAAAAAAGAGAGAAAGAAAGAAAAGAAGAAAGAGAAAAATAAAATTAATTAATAAATAATGAGATAAATAATAAAATATGAGAAAGATAGTTTCTCTCTCTTCCCTCTCTCTCTTCAGCTTGAATTAGTATTTTTCTCTCTCTAGAATTGGATTTTCTCTCTCTACTTTCTCTCTCTAGAATTCTCTCTCTAGATTATCTCTCCTAAGATTTCTAAAATTTTGAGAAGAATGATGATGAATTTAAATGATCCTCGTGATGGATTTTTGATCCGTGATCGTCGGACGGTACACCGACATCCACTTTGATCAGATCAAGTATTTTTAGATTTTATTTCTCATGATCTTATTTAATTATCCACATGATAATTTTAACATGATTTGATATGATCAATCAGAATTTGTTGAATCATATTGTCTGAAGAATTCAAGATGGATTTTTTCTCTCTAGAATTTTCTCTCTCTAGAATTTTCTCTCTCTAAAAATATTCTCTCTCTTGATTGATTTTCTCTCTAAAAAAAGGTTAGTGAATGAAGAAATTTCTTTTAATAAGTCTGATCTGATTCTAATGAAGAACCCTGATCCATGATTGTCAGACAACGTACTGGCACCCACTCTAATCAGACCATGAATCTTTAGATTTGATCATCCATGATTTCCGATCTAGCCATGACTTGATTTGATCACATTGATTTCACCAATCGAGATATTGGACCCATCGTAATATTGGATTGTGTCACCTGATCAATTCGAATTGTACCTCATGAATTCTCTCTCCTCTGATTTTCTCTCTCCACTTGATTTTATGAAATCGATGAAGAAACCTTGGTCCTATCACTTCGAATCCGATTTGATCTGATAGTCAAACTTTGGATCGTTTAGGTCCTAATTAGATTTTGATTAGATGAAATTAGATGATCGGACCCAATCTAAACCGTTGAAATATAGAATTCGTATTCTTTCTAATTATTCAAATTGATTCTGTATAGGATTGTGGATGTTTGACGATGGATATCACGATATGATCTACGAACAGAATTTTTGGAAAAAAATTTATAGGATTATATGGATTTATTGGAATGCATTCGAGGTAAGTAATGTTTCACTTTTTCTAGATTTATCGGCAAATTATAATGTATTCTTCTGACATGATTTGTGAAACGATGCATGAATTGGATGAATGGTATTTTGTTATGAAAATATCTTATTTGAAATGTTATGATGAAGCATGATTGAATATATTGATTTCATGATGCATTATATTGATTGATTTCGATACTACATGATTATATGTTTTATTATCGAAATTAGAATATGAAACATGATTTATGAAGAATTATGATATAAGAAACAATAAGAATTGACAACCTGACTGTGTTGAGGACCTCGCCAACGGGGGCATATACGTTGGCAATTGACTGTCCTGAGGGTTTTATGTCGCCAGTAAGACCAGCGACATGTCGCCAGATAGACCAGCGACAAAACCGCCAGTTAGACCAGCGGTTCCAAAGGACTTGGCTGCCAGATGATTCGCAGCCCACCGCAAGCAGATACGCGGTATTATGACCCTGCCACAGGGATAATGTGGTCATAGCTCATGGTTGACAAAAAGAAATTGAAGAACAAAAGAAATTGAAATCCCGAAGGAAACTTGAAATTTCGAAAAAGAAATAAATTTGGCATGAATTATATTGCATAATTGAAATTGATTTCGAATTGATGAACTCTATATGCTTATTTTCTATAAATGATTATTTACTTATATGCCTGATGAAATCTGTTGAGAAGTGATCGTTGCTTACTGGGCTATTTAGCTCATGATAAGTTTTATGTTTTTCTTACAGATCCAGAAAATTAGCATGATGCGGGATTTCGGTTGGGAGAGCGACTAGAGATGGAGTTAACTCATTGATTTAGGATTTTCTCAGAATTGATTCAAGACTTTTAGTTTTGCTTTTAGTATTGACATTGTCAGACAGTTATTTTTTTTGAACACTTAGTTTGGATTTATTATTTGAACCAAGGTTTGATTTTTGAATGAAGAAAAATTTATTTAACTATTTGTGAAGATATCATGATGAGATGCCTTGCATGCTTATGGGAAAAGTATTCTATAAGTATGCGGCGGTTGCCATGACCCTCGATTCAAATCTCGGGTCGGGGGCGTGACACCTCTCATTTCCGTTCCTTTTCATTTTTTTTTTAAGTAAATCCAAATTTTTTTCATACCAATCTAGAAACATACATCCATATGAATCAAAAAACAAAATATATGAAAAATCGATAGAAATATTTGATATAATAACAGTACCAATATGATTTACTATATATATCACAATTCAATTCAATCAACAACGCTATTAGCTTCCCTAAAGTTATGTGTTAGCTCATAAGGCATGGGCCATTCCTTGATAGCCATATAGAAGTGAATGGAAAATTTCATAATTAGAATAGTTTTCTAACCACCTA
Source organism: Elaeis guineensis (assembly GCF_000442705.2). Classification (NCBI taxonomy): domain Eukaryota; kingdom Viridiplantae; phylum Streptophyta; class Magnoliopsida; order Arecales; family Arecaceae; genus Elaeis; species Elaeis guineensis. The sequence goes on from NC_025997.2 coordinate 71,134,891, forward strand.
ATCATTGAGTGCCCTTCAAAAATAATATGGGATGTCTTAATGTGCCTCATCGAATAGAACAAACCCTTCCAAGCAACTAGTAATTCTGCTATTAGTATTGTAGTGTTAAAAAGTTTAATTTCACCTGCTACTGCTAATGTATCACTTGAGCTTTTAATAACAAAATTTGTCCATCTGAACTTATCTTTATCCAGACCACTGCCATCAAAATTGATCTTAAGAAAATAATTAGGTAGTGGCTCCCAAGAAAATAAATGAATTGGGAAGACCTATAATTTACAGAATAAGAACCATAGTTTTTCTTGGATATCAAAGATCGCTTTAAAGTAGTTATGCTATGGGGTAGAGAAGTAGCCCTCGTCAAAATCAATTTAGGACTATAATGAATATTTTGGAAGATATGTTCATTCCTTTGCCAATCAAGTCTGACAGGCAGTATAAGATGTCAAAATCACCTTATACCTTATGTTACTTCTACAAGATTTCTCTTAATTTTGCAAATGAACTCATCCAAAGAAAGCAACAGCATAGTGGTTGCATTAGAAAGAGGAGCTTGTAATGCAGCAGAGGGAGCAGTCAATAGATTCTATCAACTAGGTCATGCCAAGCTTAGGAGGAGTCAGCGGATTTGCAGGCGACAATTGTAGTAAGCAAATATTTGATTATTTTCATCTCACAAATGAGAATGCGAGCAAATGAGAATCTGAGGTTTTGATAGATTTTCTTATAAGTTTTTCATTAGGAATAATATCAAATTTTAGCTAGATTTTCTTATTATAATAGAATAATTCTAATATATCTTCTTATTGTCAAGTCTGATTTTGATTATGATTTGTATCTAGTTTAACATTTGAATTAGGATTAAGGTATCGTGTCTTATTGTTAGATATATATCGTAGAAGTCAATTAGGCTGATACTTGTAAACATTCTAGGAGCATAATTTTGTAATTAAATTTTTTAAATTAATAAAATTAGATTAATTTTTCATTCATGTTGTATTTTTGTGTTCATAAATTATCCAAAGAATTAATAAGATAATGACACATATACTCAAGTATTGAAAATTTGAGGTATATGCCATTAATGATTAATTCTTAAATGCTCTTGATCAAAGGATAATCATGAAAATGGTGATTGATCCGATCGATGCGCAAGTTGCTTCCTTTAGGGTAGACGAGTCTCGAGTCTACAGTGTGGAGATATTAGAATAAGAGTGCAGGTGTTTGTTCGAAAATAAAGGTACCGAGCATGACCATTACGAGAAGTCACTTGGATGGCCACCCACTCATCAGTGACTTGCTCGATGCTACAATAGTGTGACTAGCCCTTAGTCTGAGGTGCCTCAGTTATTCACAGTGAGATTGCTATAGTTTGATTATGTTGAGGATCTAGTACCATACGTGGAAATCTGGTAATTAGCCAACAACCGAAGAAAAAATATCTGGATACAGAAGCAAGAACAAGGCAGATCAAGAGCAATCAATGATGCCCTAGCTTTGAGAGAAAGAGAGAGAAGAAGAAGAAGATGTTCTTGGGAGAAAGAGCTTTATTCAGCATTCAATTCAAATTTAGAATTACAATCCTTGACTTAATTACAAGTATATATGCCTATATAAAAGGATCAAGCCCAAAACTCAACAAAATTTTCAATAGCTAACTCAATGCGATTGCAAATCCCAAGCTCATGTACACCTATGTCTTGCCATGCACTCACCTCTTAGACTTAATCCCAATCCAAACCATAAATTAGCTCCTTAAGACCTCTCTAACCAAAATTTTAAGTCACCTAGGATCAAATTAGACCCTAGATCCAAACAAAAATCCCATACAGCTTCTATCCGAAAATTGGGTCGACTCATACTGAGACTGACTTGACTCACCTGGGACTGAGTCGACTCAAAGTAGAACTGAGTCGACTCACTTGCATGCCAGCCACAGATTTTTGAAACCCATATTTTTCTCTGGACATCCTCTGAGACATAGTCAATTCACTTCTGAGACTGAGTCGACTCACCTTGAACTTAATCGACTCAGTCTCAGAATGAGCCGACTAAGATATTGAATCTTCTACTATCTTTTTTGATACTGTGATCTAGCTACCCCCTTTGGCTGATCCTTCTACTGGCTGGCTCCCTTGATCCCTTGGCTTCTTTTCATATGTTTTCAAGGCTTGAGAGCACCACACCTGAGCTCACAATCTCTACCTTGATGCTCCCATATCCTTTAGAACTCAGCTTTGTCCTTTAAACCCATCCGTGCCACACACATCTGAAAACTATCTCGAAGAAGTACTTTTATGAGTGCATCTAATTGGTTCTCCTTTGTATGGATCTTCACCAGCTCCACTTCATCTTTCTCCACCAGCTCTCTGATTTTGTAGTACCTCACGTCTATATGCTTTGTGCATGTATGATAAACTGGATTCTATGCTAGCTGTAGAGCACTCTAACTATCACTGTGCAATATAACTATGCTTTGCTTCACCCCCATCTTAGCAATAAGCCTCCTCAGCCATAATGCTTCCTTTGTAGCCTCTGTGATATCTATGTACTCAGTCTCTATGGTAGACAAGACTGTAATAGGTTGATGGATTGATCTCTAAGAAATTGGTCCACCAAACATGCAGAGAGATACCTGTGGTAGACCTCCTTATATCAAGATCACCTGTACAATTTGCATATGCAAAACCCTTTAGAAGACCCAAACCTCCATAAAACACCTTGGAATTCTCTTTCAATCCTCCTGGCTACCCATCAAATACCAAACCATGATCCCTAGTTCCTTGCAGATATTGTAGTATCCACTTCAATGCCTTCCGGTGCTTCTTCCTAGGATTAGCCATATACCTGCTAACCGAGCTCACTGTGTATGCTATATTTGATCTACAGCAGACCATTATATACATCATACTGCCTACAGCATTGGCATATAGAACTTTCTCCATATACTCTCTCTCTTCTTCTGTGTGGGGGCTATGATGCTTGAGAGAGAAATATGGCTTGGTGATGGTATCTCCATTGGTTTGGCTTTCTCCATCCCAAATCTCTTCAGTACCTTCTGAATGTAATCTTCTTGTGACAAATGGAGTAAACCTTTGCTTCTGTCCCTGCAAATCTTCATTCCAAAGATTTTTTTCACTGGATCCAGATCCTTCATCTCAAATTCTTCTGACAATGCTCTCTTCAACCTTTTAATAGCCTTCACACTCCTGCTAGCTATGAGCATATCAACTACATACAGCAGTAAGTAGAGAGCATCATCCTCATCCACATCCTTTACATAAACAATAATCATGTTCACATCTGATGAAACCAAGGTTCAATACAAAGATATCAAACTTGTGATACCACTGACAAGGTGACTGTTTTAAACTATATAGTGACCTTTTGAGTAGACACACCTTCTCCTTCTGTCCCATCTCCATGAAACCATCAGGCTGTCTCATGTAGATCTTCTCTTTCAAGCTTCCATGTATGAATGCCATCTTTATGTCCATCTACTCCAATTTCATATTCTACTCTATCATCAGTGACATCAACACATGAATTAAAGTATGATGCACCATAGGAGAGAAAACTTCTGTGTAGTTTATCCCTTCCCTCTGTGAGTATCTCTTTGCTGCCTCTTTTCTAATGAACACCATAGGAGAGAAAACTTCTGTGAAGTTTATCCCTTCCCTCTATCTTGCTCTGAAAATGCCTCTTTTCTAATGAACACCCATTTGGAGCCAATGGGCCGAGCACCTCTAGGTAAATCCATCAGTTGCCATGTCTGATTCTTTCTGAGTGATTCCATCTCCTCCATCATGACCTGTATCTATGACTCCTTGTCTGTACTCCCCATGGCCTCTGCATAGGTTTCTGGATCTCTATTTGTAGTAATGAGAGCATATGAAATGGTCTCATCAATGCCATACCTGACTGGTCTATGGATGGTATGCTGGGGCTTGTGTAGTGCCACTCCTACTGGTGCATTCCTTCCATCTGATGTCTGTGGCTCCTCCTAAAGAAAACATCGATAGTTCTATGTATGCAATTTTAAAAATTTTAGCAGAAGTAGGTTAGATTAAACTATTTAATCTACATTACATGCATAAGATTATATCTAAACTACCAATTAAGAATCTATGACATGAGTTTACATGCAATTAAAATATGAAATTAAAGAAATCTTGCATCGATCATATCGACGCACTTGATCAGATCTAACCATTAGATCTTATTGGATGAGTTCAAAATTCATTACCTTCACATGGGTTGCTGATCTCCGTAATTGAATTCATGAATCTGAGGTCCTTCTTGATTGCTTACAGCCACACAAGATGTCCGATCTTTATGGATAGTCCACTCAAAGATCCAATCTGATCGATCCCTTCGGGAATGCTAGCTTTTTCAGGGATCAACTTGATGGCCAATTTCGATCCTTCTTTGATTCTCTCGGACTCCTTCAAGAATGAGATTGTTAGATACGTGCCCTAGAAGCCAATTATTGGCTGACACATTTTATAATTTCAGGACTTAACTTTATACTTATAATACTTTTATTATTAATAAAAGGTATTTTTATTTTCAATCATATTTATGTGTCCATGATTTGTTTTAGAAATTAACAAAGATAATTTTTATATATTCTCAAGGTATTGAGAATTTGAGACATACATTAATTAGTGGTTAGTTTCTAAATACTCCCGATCAAAGAATCATCACAGAGGATAATGATCAATTCATTTAAAGATCGATGCACGGATCATCTTCTTTCTGGACAAATGAGTCTTGAGTCTGTAGTGCAGGGACACTGGAGTGAGAGTGCAGGTGTTATTAGAGAACAACTTGCACTAAGCATGACCAACATAAGAAATCACTTAGATGTCTCCTCACTCATCAGTGGTTGTCTAGATGCTGCAGTAGTATGAGTGGTCCTTTGACTTGCGATGTCATCGACTATTCGCAATGAGGCTACTGAGTTTGACTGCACAGTTTCTTGGTCCCTAACCATTTGAGACCTTGCTGTGTATGTTGGCTACAGTAGGTTCAGATTCATTGTTAGGAGTAGGATGCACCAAGATAAAATCTATCAATCTTGATAGATAAGGAGAAGTCCTATACGATTTGTGAGACTGAGTTCAGAAAGTCTTTGACCAAAGTAAGTATGAATATTGGAAAAGAGTCTCCATGAGATTCACAAGTGAACTCGAGTCGAGTCAATCTAGTATATGACTGATGATGGGGTGTGATGAGTTCTCCATAATCTCCATCAAATCGAAACTTACAATAGAAAGATCGAATCACATAATAACTACATCTAAGGGTTCATACTTTTATTCTACTAGATTACCACTACATACTGCTAAGTATCACTAGTGGATTGTGGGACTCATCGAACATTATCTTGATGATCGATGATCCTCGAAGGACAGAGTTAGAATTGTTTCATTCCATCGAAAGGAGTTTCGATGATATTGTGATGGAGATCATAATATATCTCACTACCAAATATAATGAAACTTATAGGGTTACACATTAAGGGATTTAGTCTTGAATTATCAAATTGAGCTTATGAAGTTCTAACTGAATTAGGATTTGTTAAAATTCTATTAGATTTAAGAGAACTATGCTAGCACATGGTTAAATCCAATTCTTCTCTAGACTTGGATTCTTTATTAGATAAAGATTGAATCAAGTCTATCACCTTGAACCTTAACTAGATCCATTTTGATTTGGATTTAGTGGGGCACCTATTTGAGGGTCCAAAAGAATTGAATCAAGTCAATGAGTTGGCAAATTAATCTCCTCATTTTCTTCCTTATTATTTTTTTCTGTGGTGTGGAATAAGTGGAAAGAAGAGAGGAGGCACAAGCCTCTCTTTTGGAAAGTCCAAAGGGCACAAACTTTTGGAGTGGGCATGAGAAAGAGAGAGGGGCCCACCCCCTCTTTTGCCCTGGCATGGAAGGGGAGAGAGAGAGGGTCTTTTGCCCTGGCATGGAAGGAGAGAGAGAGAGGGGGGCTACACCCCATCTCTTGTGTGCAAAAACCCTAAAAGGGCACCAAGAGTTGGTGCCCCAACTACTTGCCAATTTTTGATGAGGGTGCCCACTCAACTTATCTATTTTGATGTGGGGTACCCCATCTACTTGCCAAAAGAGATGAAAATTTTTTTAATTGGATCTGATTTCTTTTAGAAAAAATCAGATAAAAAAGATAAAAATTCTTATGAGATAAGGACTAGCTTTTTTAGATTAACTGAAGATTGATTTGGAATCACAAAAAGATTTATATAAGAGATGGTCTTCTAGGGTTTTAAAATTAATTGAAGTGAGAAATCAGATCACCACCCTCTCTCCATCTCTATGCCATCTCCTCTTCCTCCTCTCTTTCCCATGCCCAATGGTTGGGCATCCCATCTTCCCACATGCCTGAGTTGAGGATGATTTCTTCTGCAGGAAAGAACAGAGAGAAGGATTGCAGTTCAAGCATGTTGAGATTGTGATCAAAGATTAAGAGTTAATCAAAGGTCCTGTTGGGTATAAAATATCTCCGATCGAAGTTTGTAAAAGACCGACCCTTTCAGAACTTTTCCGGCTTCCAACCTTGTGTGATGTCTCTCTGAACCCCCTCGACCGTCCGGACTTCTCCGACAATGAGCTTCTCTATTCATCTACCGAGCCGCTCCAAAGGCTCTCTGGACTTCACTACCAGCCGATCTTCTACAGTGATCAACTATTCTTCGAATCCCTTCCAGACTTCTTCTGGCCACGGACGACCTTACTCCGAACTTCTTTCAAACTTCGTCAATATCCGAGCTTCTCCGATAACGGAATTTCTACAGTAACCGACTCCATCCAAGTTTCTACGACGGTCGACCACCTTCTGGATTCTAGCCGAACTCCCACGGTGGAGGGATCCCAGACGAATTTTGACAATGGAAGGGCTCCACCAGCTGGATCTCTACTCCGAACTTCTACTGCAAACAGTCTACTCCGGATCTCTACTACGAGCTTCTACAACGGGGCAGACTCCATCAGCCAGGTCACTACTCTGAGCTTTTACAGTAAGAAATCTCCATCTGAGCTTCCACGACAACCGATCTTCAACCGAGCTTCTACAATAAGCGGCCTCCTTTCAGCCTGCTGCAAGAATCGGGCTCCGTCCGAACTTCCATAGCGGATGGATTTCGAATGAGCTGCTACAACAGATGGGCTCCAGCAGCTGGACTTCTACAACGGTCGATCGCCTCCGGTGTCTGCCGAACCTCCCCAGCCATCAACCTTCAATAGCATCAGCCGGACTTCCACAATGTCATCCAGACTTCCGCAGGATCCCCAGACTCCTCCAGCGGACGAGCCTCCCCAACGCCATTCGAAGTCCATCGCCAGCCGACCCTCCTCCAGATTCTTCATGAAACCAGACTTCTTCGACGGATAATCTTCAGACGAGCTTTCACATTAGGTAAATCTCAGATGGACTTCTCTAGCAATCAGACTCCTACCGAACTTCACCAACAGAAAGTCTCCATCCGAGCTTCTACAGTAGATGACTCCTGCCTGTAGCATCAGTGCCCGAGGCATCCGACAATAGTAGACTCGTCAGCAACCTCAAAACATCCGAGCTTCTCCTAGATTGATGAGATAGAGAGCCATTCCACTCCATCAGACATCCCAACCGAGCTCCAACCGATAGATCCGAACTCTCTGGCAAGCCATGATAGGGGCCACTACCCTACTCCACTCTCTGGCAAGTCACAACAACAGACACCACTCCACTCTCCGTAACAAACTCCATATGGCCCTGAACGACCCCTGACACCACTACTCTCCGTAACAAACTCCATGTGGCCCTGAACGACCCCTAACGCCACTACTCTCTGTAACAAACTCCGTGCGGCTCTGAACGGCCCACTACCAGGCAGTTACAGACATCACTATCAATCAGTTACGCTCTCCATCTATAAAAAGTGACCCCAGATATGTTCTTCTCTAAGCTCTAAACTCTATCTTGAAATTCTACTAAAATTTTTACTCGAGCACTCCATTTCTGTTAAAGCAAAGTACTGACTTGAATGTCAGAGGGTCTTGCTGGAGCACCCCCAACTCTAGTTTAGATTTCTCTTGTAGGTCCCGATGGCGACCGCAGTCATCTCGACTCCAACAACTCCAGCTTCGGCAGAATTCTGCACCAATAGAATTAGCGCTAGAGGAAGGGCGCTGTGTCTTCGCAGTACCGTTGTTCTTAAAGGAGTGCTTAACGGGACTGTCTTCGATCATCTTCTCCGACATTCTCTTCTCCTTCTCCTTCTAGATTTCTACCTGATGCCTCCCCGAAAGGCATCCATCAGGTGATCCACGGCCTCCACGGCCAGATCTCAGCGATCTCGGCAAAACCCAACCTCGTCTCCAGCTTCCCAGGCTCCTCCTCCTCTGACAACGACAGTCAACAGATTCATTCGATGCCAATCTGAAGGTAGGGAAGATCGACCAAGGGTCCTACCGTAATTGGAGCCGTGAAGGAGGGAAGAACAGCCTCGAGATCGACCTCCAATCAGAATCATCAACACCATCTTTGAAGGGCCCCGGAGGGGAGCGGCCAGTGGATCGGCCGGACCGCTCAAGCGGCAAAGAACTGAAGGACCTATAACCTTTACTGAAGAAGACGCCCAGGAGATCCAATTCCCCCATAATGATGCGGTTGTAGTTTCTTTGAATATTGCTGATTATGATATACGCCGCATTCTTGTTGATAGTGGAAGCTCGACCGATATTTTATTTTACAATGCATTCTCAAAAATATCCATCCCTGATGGTCGGTTAGGGCCGATTAGCTCCCTGTTGGTAGGATTTACTGGCGATGCTGTGCCAGTGAAGGGAGTAATAACTTTGACTGTAGTTGCAGGTTGGTAACCAAAACAATCTAGAGCGCTAGTGGATTTTTTGGTAGTGAGGGCACCGTCTGCCTACAACGCAATTCTTGGCCGATCTGGCCTCAACGCCCTTCGAGCTGTAGTATCGACCTACCATTTGAAATTAAAATTTTTTACTAGCCAGGGGGTCGGAGAAGTCAGAGGAGATCAAACCCTGGCAAGACATTGCTATAATATAGCCCTTCAGAGAAAGGGACAATCCGACCCTTGCCCGGTTGATGGATTGGACACTCACGACGACCTTGCTAAAGAAAGGGGTGAGCCAATTGAAGATCTTATCTCAATTCCTTTGAATGATGGGAATGAAAAGAAGAGCACATGGTAAAGATCGGCTCCAACTTGGAGAAGGAGGTGTGGACATAGCTCATCAATTTTTTACAAAAGAATACGGATGTTTTCGCTTGGGCTCCAACGGATATGCCAGGGATCGATGTTGAAGTTATGGAACACCGTCTGGCTGTTGATCCCAAACACCGACCGATGAAGAAAAAAGTTCAAAGTCATATGCCGGAAAGGCAAATGGCAATAGCTGAGGAAGTTGATAAACTCCTGAAAGCTAGGTTCATCAGAGAGGTCAACTATCCGAGCTGGGTTTCCAATGTGGTCCTGGTTAAGAAGGCGAACGGTAAATGGAGGATGTGATAGACTTCAAAAAGCTGAATAAAGCCTGCCCGAAGGATAGTTACCCTCTGCCCAGAATCGATCAATTGGTGGATGCAACCTCGGGCCACGAGCTTCTCACTTTCATGGATGCATTCTCCGGCTTCAATCAAATCAGGATGGCACCAGAGGATGAAGAAAAAACCACTTTTATTACTAACCGTGGCCTTCATTGTTACAGGGTCATGCCTTTTGGCCTAAAAAATGTAGGGACGACCTATCAACGGCTGGTAAACAAGATCTTCAAAGAGCAGATCAGCCGCAACATGGAGGTCTACATGGATGATATGCTCGTAAAAAGCAAATCCTCGATGAACCACGTCGCCGACCTTGAGGAGACCTTCAGTGCTCTCCAAAAATACAAGATGAAGCTGAACCCAGCCAAGTGCGCTTTTGGAGTAACCTTAGGAAAATTTTTGGGCTTTATGGTATCGGGGTGCGGGATCGAAGCAAATCCAGAAAAGATTCACGCCATCCAGGAAATGACCGTCCCGAAGTCAATAAAAGAAGTTCAGCACCTTACTGGGAGAGTAGCGGCTCTAAATCACTTCGTCTCAAGATCGGCCGAGCGGTGTCTGCCTTTCTTTCAAACTCTCAAGCAGTCGAAGAACTTCTGTTGGACCTCCAGATGTCAACAAGCATTCGAAGAGCTGAAGAACTACCTCGGCTCATCTCCACTATTGGCAAAGCCCGAGCCTAGAGAGGAGTTGTTCCTGTACCTGGCGATTTCTCCTGTGGCCCTCGCAGCAGTTCTGATTAAGGAAGAAGCAAAAATTCAACGGCCGATCTACTACATAAGCCGAGTATTGAGAGACATCGAAATCAAGTATACTAAATTAGAGAAACTAACTTATGCCTTGTTGATTGTAGCTCGAAGGCTCCGACCTTACTTTCAAGGACACACCATAACACTGCTCACTGACCAGCCGATCAAGGTAGTTCTGCATCGAGCGGATGCCTTTGGGGGAATAGCGAAATGGGCAGTCAAGCTCACAGAGTTCGACATCGACTATCGACCTCGACCGGCAATAAAAGCTTAGATATTAGCAGACTTCATGGTGGAATGCACTATCCCGAAAGAGGTCAAACTTGGACGGGATGAAGCTGACAACCCAGGGCTCCAGCCAAACTCTCCTAAAGAAAGAACAGATCTCCCTGATAGTTTTTGGGCCCTCTACGTGGATGGTTCCTCCAACATGTCAGGCGTAGGCGCGGGCCTGATCTTGGTCAATCCAGATGGAATTATCACGGAGTATGCACTGTGCTTTGAGTTTCCTGTGACATATAACGGAGCAGAATATGAAGCTCTGATTGCAGGACTAAAGGTCACCAAAGAATTAGAAGTAGATCGGCTTCAAGCCTACAGTGACTCTCAATTAGTAGTGGGACAGGTCAGCAAAAATTATGAAACTCGGGAGGACAGTATGGCCAAGTATCTCGAAAAGGTAAAGGAGATCATCCCTACCTTCGGCAGCTTCGACATCAGGCAGATCCCAAGAGCAGAAAATACCAGGGCCAACCTTCTCTCCAAGTTGACTACACTGGCTCCGGCTGAACTACCTAAGAAAGTCTTCTTCAAAGTTCTGAAGTGCCCAAGTATGGAAGAACCACAGCTTGTGATGGAGATCAACCATGAACCCAGCTGGATCAACCCACTGGTAGCATACATCAAGGATGAGGTTCTTCCTCCTGATGCAAAAGAAGCTCGAAAGCTTAGGAACCAGGCCTCCCGATATATCCTCTACGAAGGCAAGCTATACAAGAGGTCATACTCTTTGCCCCTCCTAAAATATTTCTGGCCTTCTGAAGCCAACTTCGCCTTAAGGGAGGTACATGAGGGAGTCTGTGGAAGTCACCTGGGGGCCAGATCTTTATCCCACAAACTGCTCCGACAAGGCTATTACTGGCCTACCATGTACCATGACTCCATCGAATATGTCAGAAGGTGTGATCGATGTCAGAGATATGCAAATATCCAAAGGCAACCTGCCTCCGAACTTACACCATTGAGTGCCCCATGACCATTTGCGCAATGGGGGATGGATATCGTCGGACCTTTTCCCATGGCATCCAGACAGCGAAAGTTCCTCCTGGTGGCAATAGACTATTTCACCAAGTGGGTCGAAGCTGAACCTTTGGCAAAAATCACAGAGGCTAAAGTGCAGGACTTCATCTGGAAGTCAATTGTTTGTAGGTTCGGCTTGCCCAGGACCCTCATTACTGATAATGGGCGGCAATTTGCTGGAGCAAAGTTTGCTGAATTTTGTGAGGACCTAAATATCTTCTATAACATTACTTCGATAGCCCATTCACAGGCAAACGACGAGGTCGAGGTGACTAACAGGACTCTGTTGCAAGGTATCAAGGCGAGGCTTGAAAAGGCAAAGGGAACTTGGACAGACGAGCTTTATCATGTGTTATGGGCGTACCGAACTACTCAGAGATTGCCCACAGGGGAGACCCCTTTGCCTTAGCCTTCGAGATAGAGGCCATGATCTCGATTGAACTCAAGCTTCCGTCAGTGCGAGTCGTGGCATTCGACGAGCAGTGCAACCCACAGGATCTCAAGGCCAACCTCGACTTGTTAGAAGAAAAGCGAGAGACAGCTCAAGTTTGGATGGCGGCTTATAAGCAAAAAGTAGCCCGCTACTACAATTTCTGGGTCAAAAGCAAAGCCTTCAGAGCGGAAAATCTAGTACTTCGGCGAGCCGCTGTCTCACAACCTCAGAATCAAGAGAAACTTGCCCTGAACTGGGAAGGCCCGTATGAAGTCAAGGAGGTAGTCCGACCCGGAATATACTATCTAAAAGAGCTCGGAGGAGCAGAGCTTCCACGATCATGAAATTCAAAAAATCTGCGAATGTATTACCAATAGCTTTGCCTTAAATCAAAGTTTCATATTTGCATATTTTTCTTTTAGCATGAGCTTATAACGACAGGAAGTAACTCCCTCATACAATCAAAATTAAGCTTGTTAGGAATAGGAGGAGAATCTTGTCCTAACATGAGTAAAGTCGAAGGCCTGGTTACTTAAAGATCAGATGGGGAGAGAGGCCCTTGCAATGGCCCTTATGTGCCCCCACAGCCTTGTTAGGAACAGGAGGAGAATCTCGTCCTAACATGAGCAAAGTCGAAGGCCCGGTTACTTAAAGACCGGATGGAGGGAGAGGCCCTTGCAATGGCCCTTATGTGCCCCCACAGCCTTGATAGGAATAGGAGGAGAACCTCATCCTAACATGAGCAAAGTCGAAGGTCCGATTACTTAAAGACCGGATGGGGGGAGAGGCCCTTGCAACGGCCCTTATGTGCCCTTATAGCCTTGTTAGGAATAGGAGGAGAACCTCGTCCTAACATGAGCAAAGTCGAAGGTCTGGTTACTTAAAGATCGGATGGAGGGAGAGGCTCTTACAACGGTCCTTATGTGCCCCCACAGCCTTGTTAGGAACAGGAGGAGAACCTCATCCTAACATGAGCAAAGTCGAAGGCCCGGTTACTTAAAGATCGGATGGGGGGAGAGGCCCTTGCAATGGTACTTATGTGCCACTACAGCCTTGTTAGGAATAGGAGGAGAACCTCATCCTAACATGAGAAAAGTCGAAGGTCCGGTTACTTAAAGACTGGATGGGGAGAGAGGCCCTTGCAACGTCCCTTATGTACCCCCACAGCCTTGTTAGGAACAGGAGGAGAACCTCATCCTAACATGAGCAAAGTCGAAGGCCTGATTATTTAAAGACCAGATGGGGGGAGAGGCCCTCACAGCGGCCCTTACGTGCCCCCACATCCCTGTTAGGAATAGAAGGAGAACATCATCTTAACATGAGCTAAAACTGACTATCGAGAACAAGAGGAGAACCTCGTCCTGATGCAAACAAAGATCCAATCGATCAAGATCGGACGAGGAGGAAAACCTCCTCAATGGCTCCTCTACGCTCTCACGACCCCGTTAAGAGTAGAGGGAAAACCCTCACTCGAACACAAAAAAAAAAAGAGAGAGATGAAAAGGGAAAGCGACGAACTACACCAGCGATAAGTGAAAAACAAACTACATCAAAGACCCAAGGGACCTCGTCTCAATGAGGAAGGATACTCCTATCAAAAAACCTTCAGCCACTAAAAGGGAACTCGACATAGACCGAGGAGAAATTGACTTTCTCAAAGTAATGAGAAGTTCGGATCTTCAAGCTCGAGCACTGGAAGGAAGCGTCAAACTCAAATGGCCTCGAAAAGACCTACGGTCACAAACAAAAAAGGCAGATCAACACGGCGACGATCGAAAACCTTCAAACAATGTCGGCATCGAACAAGGAAAAAGATAAAGAAAGTTCAGTAAACAACGACTCAAAGCAAGAATAGATGAGAAATCACAAACAACACCGATGCCAAACAAGACAGAAGACAAAAGAAGTTCGGTAAACAATAATTTAATACAAGAATAGATAAGGTAATGGAGAATTTTTTTTTTATTTCATTAGTGAAGTGTACATTACAAAATCTTAAGGGCCAAAAAAGAGAAACAACAAGAAAGAAAAGGAATACAAGGCAAAAGAGCTCCAAGGAAGCTCGGTACCATCAAACTTCGAACTCTCGATTTCAGCCATTATCGAGGATTGCTTTAAGTACCCGACTTTTTCTTCCAGTCCTCCTTTGGATTAACGATTACTCCAGCATTATCTTCAAAGTACATGTAGACGCCATCCTTTTTGCGCCATGGCTTCCACTGCCTCACAATGACGGCAGGCATGACCTTCTTTCTGAGATCGGGTTTCTCCTTCTTTTTGACTTCTTCTTCTAGTCCCCCTTTGGCTTCCCCCTTTCACAGGATCGAAAAGTACTCACGCTCGAAGATGTGCCACAAGCACGGGCTCTGGGCGATCAAGGTGAAACACGACCGGATCTGTCTCTTCTATCCTCGCCTTTTTCGCCAACCCAGAAGTTGCAGCGCCTTCCCTCTTGTGGGTTTTGAGACTCTTGGTTGACATCCAAGCTGCATCCGCATCCATATCTGTAATGAAGGATAGACCGAAGAAACTCCCATGCAAAGTGAGATCCCCGAAGGGGGGAGGCGGGTTTAAATAGGCGACGGGGTCTAGTGCAGTAATGACTGCAGGACTCCTCTGGCCAGTCCATAACCACCGCATGGCCCACTCACCGTGGCAAGCGGCTGAAGGTGGCCGACAATTGGTAAAACCATTATTGCACTGTACCTAGGGCAGCGCTCTAGCGGGAATTCCAAAAAGAAAAAATCTCTTCCGAAAAGGCTCCAGTACCAGCGTGCCGAACATCAAAATATCTAGCAACCACTGAGTGCGAAAATCGAGGGAGGCAACTTCGATCATGAGAATTTTTCTGTACTTCCTTCATTCGAAATCCGAACTCGAAAGTAGGGGGACTGGTGTTAGGTATAAAATAACCCCGGCCGAAGTTTGTAAAAGACCGACCCTTCCAAAACTTTTTCGACTTCCGACCTTGTGTGGCATCTCTCTGAACCCCCTCGACCGTCCGGACTTCTCCGACAATGAGCTTCTCTATTCATCTACCGGGCCACTCCAAAGGCTCTCTGGACTTCACTACCAGCCGATCTTCTACAGTGATCAACTATTCTCCGAATCCCTTTTAGACTTCTTCTAACCACGGACGATCCTACTCCGAACTTCTTCCAGACTTCGTCAATATCCAAGCTTCTCCGATAATGGAATTTCTACAGTAACCGACTCCATCCAAGTTTCTACGATGGTCGACCACCTTCTGGATTCCAACCGAACTCCCATGGTGGAGGGATCCCAGATGAATTTTGATAATGGAAGGGCTCCACCAGCCGGATCTCTACTCCGAACTTCTACTGCAAACGGTCTACTCCGGATCTCTACTACGAGCTTTTACAATGGGGCAGACTCCGTCAGCCAGGTTACTACTCCGAGCTTCTACAGTAAGAAATCCCATCTGAGCTTCCACGACAACCGATCTTCGACCGAGCTTCTACAATAAGCGGCCTCCTTTCAGCCTGCTGCAAGAATCGGGCTCCATCCGAATTTTCATAGCGGATGGATTTCGGACGAGCTGCTACAACAGACGGGCTCCAACAGTTGGACTTCTACAATGGTCGATCACCTCCGGTGTCTGCCGAACCTCCCTAGCCATCAGTCTTCAATAGCATTAGTCGAACTTTCACAATGCCACCCAAACTTCTGTAGGATCCCCAGACTCCTCCAGCGGACGAGCCTCCCCAACGCCATCCGAAGTCCACCACCGACCAACCCTCCGCCAGATTCTTCATGAAACCGAACTTCTTCGGCAGATAATCTTCAGACGAGCTTCCACATCAGATAAATCCCAGACGGACTTCTCTAGCAATCGGACTCCTACCGGACTTCACCAACAGAAAGTCTCCATCCGAGCTTCTACAGCAGATGACTCCCGCCTGTAGCATCAGCGCTCGAGGCGTCCAACAATAGTAGACTCATCAGCAACCTCGAAACATCCGAGCTTCTCCTAGATCAACGAGATAGAGAGCCATTCCACTCCATCAGACATCCCAGTCGAGCTCCGACCGATAGATCCAAACTCTCTGGCAAGCCACGACAGGGGCCACTACCCTACTCCACTCTCTGGCAAGTTGCGATAACGAACACCACTCCACTTTCCGTAACAAACTCCACGTGGTCCTGAACGATCTCTGATGCCACTACTCTCCGTAACAAACTCCATGTGGCCTTGAACAACCCCTGATGCCACTACTCTCTGTAACAAACTCCACACGGCTCTGAACGGCCCACTACCAGGCGGTTACAGATATCGCTGTCAATCAGTTACACTCTCCGTCTATAAAAAGGGACCCTAGATATGTTCTTCTCTAAGCTCTAAACTCTATCTCGAAACTCTGCTAAAATTTCCACTCGAGCACTCCATTTTTGTTGAAGCAGAGTACTGACTTGAGCGTCGGAGGGTCTTGCCGGAGCACCCCCAACTTCGGTTTAGACTTTCCTTGTAGGTCCCTGTGGCGGCTGCGGTCATCTCGACTCCAGCAACTCCGACTTCGATGGAATTTTGCACCAACAGGTCTAAAAGACTGAGATTCATCTTGAAGAAGATGGATCTATAATGAGAAAAAAGATTCAAGATTGATCTCGATGGATATCTATAGAGGCCAGATATGTATGCGGCTCCAGAACCTTCAGATATAAGATCATCAGTTGCGGTGTATTTCAACCCGTGCAAGGTATTAACATTCGATCTCAATTTTTTTATTTTATTTTTAGATTATATGTATGTCTTTAGTCCAAAGCTTGGGTAGATATAGATTAGATCTATTGCATGTAGGGTTAAAGGATTTAACCTAGATCATTTTCGCTGCTACTTCAAAAAGGTTTTGAAATTATGCATGCAATGTTAGATGTATGTCCTAAAAGTCAATTATTGGTGTTGGATATAAAATACCCCCAGTCGAAGTTCGTAAAAGGCCGACCCTCCATGGGCTCTTCCGGCTTCCGACCTTGTGCGATGTCTTTCTGAACCCCCCCAGCTATCCGAGCTTCCATAATACCATCTAGACTTCTCCAATAATGAGCTCCCCCATTCATATACCGGACTGCTCCAAATGCTCACCGAGCTTCACTATCAGCCAACTTTCTACAGTGATTGGCTACCTTCTGAATCTCTTCCAGACTTCTTCCTGCCATGAATGACTTTACTCCGAACTTCTTCCAGACTTCGTCAATGTTCGAGCTTCTCCAACAATAGGACTTCTACAGTAACCAGACTCCATCCAAGTTTCTACGATGGTCGACCACCTTCCGAATTTTATCCGAGCTCATACAAGAGCCGGACTCCATCCAAACTTCTACAATAGAATTGAATCTCGAACTCCTCTAACGTTCGACCTTCCCCAGTATTTTCAAAACTTCTCCAACGGACGAACCTCCACAGTGTCATCCGAACTCCACTGTCGGACGACCCTCTATCGAATTTCTCATGAAATCGGACCTCTACAATGGACAATCTTCAGACGAGCTTCCACATCAGGCAAATCCCAGATGGACTTCTCTAGCAATCGGACTCCTACCAGACTTCACCAACAGAAAGTCCCTGTCCAAGCTTCTACAGCAGATGACTTTCGCCTGTAGCATCAGTGCCTAAGGCACCCGACAACAGTGAACTCATCAGCAACCTCAAAAACATCCGAACCTCTCTTAGATTACTAAGGCAGAGAGCCAGTCCGCTCCCTCAGATGTCCCAATCGAGCTTCAGCCATCCAGCCCGAACTCTCCGATAAGTCACGACAACGGACACCACTCCACTCTCTGTAACAGATTCCATGTGGCCCCACCACTCTCTAGCAAGTCACGATAATGGACACCACTCCACTCTCCATAACAAACTCCACGTGGCCCTGAACGGCCTCCTGATGCCACTACTCTTTGTAACAAACTCCGCGTGGTCCCGAACGGCCCACTACCAGGCAGTTACAGATGTTGCTGTCAATCAGTTACGCTCTCTGTCTATAAAAGGGACCCCCAGATATGTTCTTCTCTAAGCTCAAAACTCTATCTCGAAACTTTACTAAAATCTCATTCGAGTGCTCCATTTCTGTTGAGGCAGAGTACTAACTTGAGCATCGGAGGGTCTTGCCGGAGCACCCCCAACTCCAGTTTAGACTTTTCTTGCAGGTCCCGACGGCAGACGCGATCTCCTCGACTCCAGCTTCTCCGATGTCGGCAGAATTCTGCACCCCCTCGACTCTAGCTTCTCCAGCGTCAGCGAAATTCTGCACCAACAGAATTGACGCTAGAGGAAGGGGCCTGTGTCTTCGTAAGACCCTTGTTTTTAAAGGAGTACTCAATGAAACTGTCTCCAATCATCTTCTTCAACATCTTCTTCTTCTTCTCCTACCAGATCTCCACTTGATGCCTCCCCGAAAGACATCCACCAGGCGATCAACGACCTCCACGGCCAGATCTCAGTGAGATCCGCAAGCTCCGGCCTCATCTTCAGTTTTCCAGGCTCCTCCTCCTCCAGCAATGGCAGTCGGCATGGAGCAGTTCGACTTGCTTGTCCAGTAGGTCAAAGGCCTCACCGAAGCAGTGCAGGCCATGCAGCAGTAGCCGCAGCAGCCGTAGGCATCAGTGCGGTTGGAAAGAGCATCATTGGAGTTTCAGAATCTGGCGATCGGATGGGCCACTTGGGCCAGTCGCCCTATCTTCCTCGAAAAAGGGAAGCAGAGGGTAGAGAGCCCTCTGTCTGATTATGCTTCCACCCCCAGAGGGTCCCTACCTCCGTTCTACCAGAAGACCCTCGAGACTCGCAGTCGAGAGGATCTCCTGGATCAAAGGTTCCAGGAGATGAACCGATGGATCGAAGAGCTCCGTCATGCTCCCCTTGCTTACAGTGAGAACATTTGTACTGACCCTCCTTTCTCTCAAATGATTATGCAGGAACCAATCCCGTCAAACTTCAAGCCCCCAAATTTGAGAGCTACGACGAGACCTCAGATCCAGTCGACCACCTGGAGGCCTTCTAGATAATGATACTGCTCCATGGCGTGCCAGACGCCATCCTGTGCTGAGCTTTTCCATCTACCTTGAAGGAAGCAGTAAGAAATCGATACTCGGCACTGAAGCTGGGTACTATCTTCTCCTTTGATCAGATGAGCCATCAGTTTGTTGCTCATTTCGTCAGCAGCTGGCATCCTCAGAGAGGTTCAGAGTTCCTCATCAACATTAAGCAAAAGGAGGGAGAATCCATCCGAACTTATGTTAACTATTTTAATGCCGCCACATTGGAGGTCCGAAACTTGGACTAGTCAGTTGCAATGGCCACCTTGAAGAGCGGTCTTCAAAATAATGATATTCTATTTTTCCTGAAAAAAAATATCCCAGGAACTTCACTGATCTACTGGCTCGGGTAGAAGGATATGCCCGAGCAGAGGAAGCCTTCAAGCTGAAGGATGAGGAGGCCGCGAAGGAGTGGCAGGCGGGTGACTCCAGCAAGCCCGTAGTTGAAAAAGAGTCGAGTGAAGCTCGGCCACATTCTCGAACTCTCCCTGGATACAAGCGTGTTCAAACTCCTCACCAGGCTCGTAGGCAGAGAAGCCCGAACCGCAGAGTTCAGCAGAGCTCTCCCCCAGGAAGGTTCCACAGCTACGCCCCTCTCAATGCTCCAAAAGCCCAAGTGCTGATGGAGGTCAGGGAGCAGCTGCCAAGGTCAGAAAGGATGCGCACACACCTCGAAAAGCACAATCCTAACTAGTTCTACCTTTATCATCGTGACCATGGTCACGATACAGAGGAGTGTATTCAGCTCTGAGATGAGATCGAGGAGCTTATCAGATGAGATCGGCTCGACAGATTCATCCGACGTCGGCCTGAGGGTTGGGAAGATCGGTCGAGGGCCCTACCACAGCCAGAGCCGCCAAGGAGGGAAGAACAGCCTAAAGATCGGCCTCCAATCGGGATCATCAACACCATCTCTGGAGGATCCCGATGGGGAGCAGACCTTCCGTGACCATGGGACTCGAAAAATCTGCGAGTGTATTACCAATAACTTTGCCTTAAATAAAAATTTCATATTTGCATATCTTTTCTTTTGGCATGAGCTTGTAACGACAGGGAGTAGCTCCTTCAGATAATCGAAATTAAGCATGTCAGGAACAAGAGGAGGACCTCATCCTGACACAAATGAAGGCCCGATTATTTAGAGACCGGATGGAGGGAGAGGCCCTCGCAACGGCCCTTATGTGCCCCCACAGTCATGTTAGGAACAGGAGGAGAACCTCGTCCTAACATGAGCAAAGTCAAAGGCCTGATTATTTAGAGATCAGATGGGAGGAGAGGCCCTTGCAATAGCCCTTATGCGCCCCCACAGCCATGTTAGAACAGGAGAAGAACCTCATCCTAATATGAGCAAAGTCGAAGGCTCGGTTATTTAAAGATCGGATGGGGGGAGAGACCCTTGCAACAGCCCTTATGCACCCCCACAGCCATGTTAGGAGCAGGAGGAGAACCTTGTCCTAACATGAGCAAAGTTGAAGGCCCGATTATTTAAAGACCGGATGGAGGGAGAGGCCCTTGCAACAGTCCTTATGCGCCCCCACAGCCATGTTAGGAACAGGAGGAGAACCTCATCCTAACATGAGCAAAGTCAAAGGCCCGATTATTTAGAGATCGGATAGAGGGAGAGGCCCTTGCAACGGCCCTTATACGCCCCCACAGTCATGTTAGGAACAGGAGGAGAACCTCATCCTAACATGAGCAAAGTCGAAGGCCCGATTATTTAAAGATCGGATGGAGAGAGAGGCTCTTGCAATGGCCCTTATGCACCCCCACAGTCATGTTAGGAACAGGAGGAGAACCTCATCCTAACATGAGCAAAGTCGAAGGCCCGATTATTTAAAGATCGGATGGGGGGAGAAGTCCTTACAACGGTCCTTATGCGCCCCCACAGCCATGTTAGGAATAGGAGGAAAACCTCATCCTAACATGAGCAAAGTCGAAGGTCTGGTTATTTAGAGATCGGATGGGGAGAGAGGCCCTTGCAATGGCCCTTATGTGCCCCCACAGCCATGTTAGGAATAGGAGG
Organism: Elaeis guineensis; assembly: GCF_000442705.2. Taxonomy (NCBI): domain Eukaryota; kingdom Viridiplantae; phylum Streptophyta; class Magnoliopsida; order Arecales; family Arecaceae; genus Elaeis; species Elaeis guineensis. Next base: position 71,156,036 of record NC_025997.2, read on the forward strand.
AGAACCTCATCCTAACATGAGCAAAGTCGAAGGCCCAGTTATTTAGAGATCGGATGGAGGGAGAGGCCCTTGCAACGGCCCTTACGTGCCCCCACAGCCCTATTAGGAACAGAAGGAAAATCTCATCCTAACATAAGCTGAGATTGACTGTGTCAGAAACAGGAAGAGAACCTCATCCTGACACAAACGAAGACCTGATCGTTCAAGACCGGATGAGGAGGAAAGTCTCCTCAACGGCTCCTCTACACCCCTACAACCCCATTAAGAGCAGAGGAAAAATCCTCACTCGAACACAAAAAAAAAAGAGAGAAGAGAAAAAGGAAAAGCGACGAGCTATGCCAGTGATAAGGAAAAAACAAACTACATCAAAGACATAAGAAACCTCATCTCAATGAGGAAGGAGACTCTTGTCAAAAATCCTCAGTCTCTAAGAGGGAACCCAATACTGGCCGGAGAAAATTGACTTCCTCAAGGTAATAAAAATTTAGGCCCCCAAGCTCGAGCACCAGAAGGAAGCGTCAAACTCGAATGACCTCGAAAAGACCTTCGATCATGAACAAAAAGGGCAAATCAATACGACGATGACTAGGAACCTTCAAACAACGTCGACATCGAATAAAACAAAAGATGAAAGAAGTTTGGTAAACAACAACTCAAAGTAAGAATAGACAAGGTAATGAGAAAATTTCTTTTCATTTCATTAGTAAAATATACATTACAAAGCTTTTGAAGGCCAAAAAAGAAAAACGACAAGAAAAGAAAAGAATACATGAGAAAACAAAAGGTAAAAGAAGCTCTAAGGAAGCTCGGCTTCTTCTGACTTCAAACTCTCGATTCCAGTCATTGTCCGGGATTGCTTTAAGTTTTCGACTTCTTCTTCCAATTCCTTCTTTCTTAAAAGCATCTCCCGATACATTTGGTGGAACCACCAGTTTTTGCCCTCCGACTCCCGAAGTCTCTTCCTCAGAACCTCGGACTCTGCCTCGACATCCTTGACCGTCTGCTGCTCGTAGGTCAGCTGAATCTTCAGTCGCTGCAGTTCAGCCTTCTCCTGCCCAAGGGCACGGACAGTTCTTCCATGGTCCCCCTTAAGGAGCGGAGCTCGTCGGAGCCTTGTGCAGAGATGGTTTGGACTCTCTCGGACAACTGTCTCTGAAGGCAGGCAACCTCGTCGGTCGCCGTCTTGAGCTTCCTTCGATAGTCGTCTACTTGCCCGCACCAGCCGACTCGGTAGGCATTGTAGTTCGCCTCGACGTCCTACAGCTGCTTCTGACAGTCGAAGAATTTCTTCGACTAGTCTCGATCGTGGTCGGCCTGAGTTGTGAGCCAGGATGAGCTCCCTTCCAACTGGCCAATCTTCTCCCATGCAGCCGCCAGCTCGACCTCAAGGGAGCTGATCTTGGAAGCCTGAGTCCAAGATCGATCGCTAGCACATTTTCGGAGTTCCTCAAGCTCCTTCATGAAGTCAGCCTTCCTCCGGGTGTAGTCCATGAAGCCCTTTTTATGGAGGTCCCAAAAGCGAGCAGCCTCCGTAGTGACTTCCAAATGGCTCTTCCTCAGCTGGTGAAGTTCGTTATCCAGCTTCTTTGATTTCTTCATCAGGTGACGAACTTTCCTTCTGAGGTCCCGGACCATCGACTTCAGAGGAATCCCCTGTGGTAGGGGAAGAGCTTCGACAGGACACTGTCATTAGAAGACAAGAGCGCAACAACACAAATTAGTGCCAGAAAATAAAAGAGAAGAAAAAGAATGCAGAGTAGGAAAAAGGAGCTCTCTATAAAGAAGAATTCGATTTCATTGATTAAATAGATCTTAAATACAAGAAAATAAGAAAAAGTCACAACAAAGGGAAAAAATATAAAATTAGAGGTTTCAGACCTCTGGGGCAGAAGTGGAGGAGCTCGGTGCCCCCGGAAGGTCAGTCGCGGTAGCCACGGCAGTCGAAGAAGTTTCGACTGGAGGAAGACCGACAGTGGCTTTAGAAGGTCCGACTTCATCATTGGATGCCTCATCCAGGAAGCCGAGGTCCAGTTCGAAAAACTTCTTGACCACCTTCTCCTGGCAGAGCTCAAAGCCTTTGATATAGGTGGCCTGGCCAAACTGAACCTTCAGATCCCTCATCTCGGAGGAGGTTTTGAACTCCTCCACTGCCCGGACTATTGCAATCATTATTGTGCCGTACCTAGAGCAATGCTCTAGTGGAAATTTCGAAAAAATCTTTTCGGATTGCCTTGATTTGAAAAGACTCCAGCACCAGTGCGCTAAACGCCAAAATATCTGAAAACAATCAAGTACGAAAATTGAGGGAGGCAACTTCGACTGTGAAAGTTTCTCTATACTTCCTTCATTCAGAATCCAAACTCAAAAGTGGGGGGGACTGGTGTTGGGTATAAAATACCCCCAGTCGAAGTTCGTAAAAGGCCGACCCTCCATGGGCTCTTCCGGCTTCCGATCTTGTGCGATGTCTTTCTGAACTCCCCCGATTGTCCGAGCTTCCATAATACCATCCGGACTTCTCCAATAATGAGCTCCCCCATTCATATACCAAACTGCTCCAAATGCTCACCGGGCTTCATTATCAGCCGACTTTTTACAGTGATCGGCTACCCTCTGAATCTCTTCCAGACTTCTTCCTGCCACGAACGACTTTACTCCAAACTTCTTCTGGACTTCGTCAATGTCCGAGTTTCTCCAACAGCAGGACTTCTACAGTAACCAGACTCCATCCAAATTTGTACGACGGTCGATTGCCTTCCAGATTTCATCCAAGCTCATACAAGAGCCGGACTCCATCCGAACTTCTACAACAGAATTGAATCCCGAACTCCTCCAACATTCGACCTTCTCCAATGTCCTCAAAACTCCTCCAGCAGACGAACCTCCACAGCGCCATCCGAACTCCACTGTCGGATGACCCTCTGTCGAATTTCTCATGAAACCGGATCTCTCCAGCGGATAATCTTCAGACGAGCTTCCACATCAGGCAAATCCCAGACGGACTTCTCTAGCAATCAGACTCCTAATGGACTTCACCAACAGAAAGTCTTCATCTGAGCTTCTACAACAGATGACTTCTGCCTGCAGCATCAGCGTCAAAGGCACCCGACAACAGTGGACTCATCAGCAACCTTGAAAACATCCGAACCTCTCTTAGATTACTGAGACAGAGAGCCAGTCCACTCCCTCAGATGTCCCAATCGAGCTTCAGCTGTCCAGCCCGAACTCTCCGACAAGTCGCGACAACGGACACCACTCCACTCTCTGTAACAGATTCCACATGGCCCCACCACTCTCTGATAAGTTGCGACAATGGACATCACTCCACTCTCCATAACAAACTCTACGTGAACCTGAATGGCCCCCTGACGTCACTACTCTCCGTAACAAACTCCGCATGGCCCCGAACGGTCCACTACCAAGTAGTTAAAGACGTCGCTGTCAATCAGTTATGCTCTCCGTCTATAAAAGGGACCTCCAGATATGTTTTTCTCTAAGCTCAAAACTCTATCTCGAAACTCTACTAAAATTTTATTCGAGTGCTCCATTTCTGTTGAGGCAGAGTACTGACTTGAGCATTGGAGGATCTTGCCGGAGCACCCCCAACTTTGGTTTAGACTTTCCTTGCAGGTCTCGATGGCGGACGTGATCCCCTCGACTCCAGCATCTCCGACGTCGGCAAAATTCTGCACCAACAATTGGCAAACATATTTTTATTCTATAACACAAATTTATACTTAAACTTTTGATCTAATCAATAACGGGCAAGTTTTCTTTTCCAATTCAAGTGTTATATATCCTTGAATCATCTTTGAAATTGATATTACGATACATATTCTCAAATATTGAGAATTAGAGATATATATGATTGATTCCTAAATTGCTCCCGATTATAGGATAGTCATGGAGACGATGATCTATCCAGATAGACCACCGCAAGGTTCACTTTCTTCGGGATGGATGAGTCTCTAATCTATGATATAGAGATATTGAGCAAAAAGTATGGATAGTTGTTAGAGAATAACTGATACTGAGCGTGATCATACGAGAGATTACATGATTTTTATTTGATCATCAGTGATCATCTCGATGCTGTAGTTGTGTGACTGATCCTTTGACCTACGGTGTCACAGTTGCTCATAGTAAGACTATTGTAATTTGACTACACATAAATATTAACTCAATTATGAGTTTTTATAGTGGATGTTGGCTTCAGTTGATTGAGCTGTGCGAGCGATGTGTGCATCTAGATGGAATCTATTGATCTTGATAGAGAGGAGTAGTTCAATGAGATTTAAGAAGCTGAGTCCATAAGTTTATGGCCATAGCAATGTGATTAATAGAAAGAAGATTTTATTCAAAATCACTATTAGACTTGAGTTAATCAGATTTATCATATGACTGATGATGAGGTTTGACGATTTATCCATGACCTGCCATCTAGTCGGGACTCACGATAGAGGGACTGTATTATATATTAACTATACCTAGAGGTTCTATTTTGATTCTACTGGATTGCCACTACATATTGCTAGATGTCACTGATGGATTGTGAGAGCTCAATAAAATTATTTTGGATCAATGATCCTTATCGAGTTAGAGTGGAACTGTTTTAACCCACTGAAAGGAGTTTCAGTGATACCTATGATAGAGATTATGGTATTTCTTACTACCAGATAGAATTAAACCTATGAGGTCACACATAAAGGGAGAAGACTAAGATTGGTTATAATTGGATTTATGATGTACCAATTAATATGGATTTAGAAAAATCCTATTGGGTTCATGTTAACCTTGCTAGCATCTGGGTGAACCTAATTTCTCTTATGGTTGGTTTACTTATATGATAAGTTTTAATCAATTTTTATACTTGATTTGAACCTAATTGAATTTGATTCAATAAGATCCAATTGTTGGATAATTAATTTATGGCTTGGATTAGATTGAGAAAGAATTTTTTAGTTAAGAATCTTTGAAGAAAATTTATGGAACCACGTGGGCTGATTTGCGTATTAAATTGGATCCCATATGATGGGATGTCTAGAGTAGGGTGTGGCTTTGGGTGTTGTTGGTGCAAAAATCTGCTTGCGCTGGAAGCTGGAGTTGGGGAAGCCGCGGTCGCCGTCGGGACCTGCAAGGGAAGTCTAAACTGGAGGTGGGGTTGCTCCGGCAAGACCCTCCGACGCTCAAGTCAGTTCTCTGCCTCAACAAGAATGGAGTACTCGAACGGAGAATTTAGCAGAGTTTTGAGATAAGGAAATGAGCTTAGAGAATAACGTATCTGAGTCCCCCCTTTTATAGGCGGAGGGGGCAACGGATTGATGGTGACACCTGTAACCGTCTGGTAGTGGGCCGCCCATGGTTAGGGGAATTGATTGCAAAGGATAGTGGAGCAGACGCGTGGCCATCACCGTGGCTCGCCACGTGGAATCTGTTACGAGGGGTGGAGCAGCGTCCGTTGTCGTGACTCGCCAGCGGATGGGAGAATCGCATGGAATCCGTCGCAGGAGGTGGAGCAGGTTCGTGGCTGTTACTGTGGCCTGCCACGGGGTAGTGGAGCTGTGTGGAATCTGCCACAGGGAGTGGAGCAGGGTGGCGATGGTTACTGCGGCCTGTCATGGAATGATGGAACTGCGCGGAGTCCGCCACAGGAAGTGGAGCAGGGTCGTGGCCATTTTGGTGGCCTGCCAGGGGGCGCGGGTCTGTTGATTGAAGCTCGGCAGCGGTCGGAGTCTGGCCTCTGTAGAAGTCCGGGAAGGGTCCTCCTTTCGGTTGGGGTTGTGGGTGGAGTCCGGCTCCCGTAGGAGTCCGGACGGAGTTTTCCTGCAGCGGATACTGGAAGCGAGACCTGGCTCCCGTAGGAGTCCGGGTGAAGCATTCTGCAATCAAAGTTAAAGATGAAGTTCGGCTCCCATAGGAGTCCGGATGGAGCTTACTAGCAGCTGATGTTGAGGACGGAGCCCGGCTCCCGTAGGAGTCCGGGCGGAGCTGTGCTGCTGCCGGAGGTGGAGCCCGGCTCCCGTAGGAGTCCGGGCGGAGCTGTTCTGCTGTCGGCGGTGGAGCTCGGCTCCCGTAGGAGTCCAGGCGGAGCTGTTCTGCTGTCGGCGGCGGAGCCCGACTCCCGTAGGAGTCCGAGCGGAGTCTTCCTGCAATCAAAGTTAAAGATGAAGTCCAGCTCCTGTAGGAGTCCGGACGGAGCTTACCAGTAGCTGATACTAAGGACGGAGCCTGGCTCCCGTAGGAGTCCGGGCGGAGCTGTGCTGCTGTCGGAGGTGGAGTCCGGCTCCCGTAGGAGTCCGGGCGGAGCTGTTCTGCTGTCGACGGTGGAGCCCGGCTCCCGTAGGAGTCCGGGCGGGGCTGTTCTGCTGTCGGCGATGGAGCCCAGCTCCCGTACGAGTCCGGGCGGGGCCTTCCTGCAATCAAAGTTAAAGATGAAGTCCAGCTCCCGTAGGAGTCCGGACGGAGCTTACCAGTAGCTGATACTAAGGACGGAGCCCGGCTCTCGTAGGAGTCCGGGCGGAGCTGTGCTGCTGCCGGAGGTGGAGCCCGGCTCCCGTAGGAGTCCGGGCGGGGCTGTTCTGCTGTCGGCGGTGGAGCCCGGCTCCCGTAGGAGTCTGGGCGGGGCTGTTCTGCTGTCGACGGTGGAGCCCGGCTCCCGTAGGAGTCCGGGCGGAGCTGTTCTGCTGTCGACGGTGGAGCTCGGCTCCCGTAGGAGTCCGGGCGGGGCTGTTCTGCTGTCGGCGGTGGAGCCCGACTCCCGTAGGAGTCCGGGCGGGGCTGTTTTGCTGTCGGCGGTGGAGCCCGGCTCCCGTAGGAGTCCGGGCGGATCTGTTCTGATGTTGCGTAGGGGCCCGGCTCCCTTAGGAGTCCGGGCGGAGCCGTGCTGCCGATTCCGTCGAGGGTTTCGACTGTGGGTATTTTATACCCAACACCAGTCCCCCTACTTTCGAGTTTGAATTTCAAGCGAAGTACATAGAGAGAAAGATGGGTACAGTCGAAACCGTCCCTTCGAATCCTGCACCCTACCTTCAGGCGGAGGAGCACTGCCAGGCCGAGGTTGCTCACCTTCAAGCGAAGACGGCCGAAGTAGCCGCCCTCCAGGAGGCCCTGGAGAGAGAGGGGCAAGCCCGGGAAGAGGAGAGACAAGCCCGGGAGGAGGAGAGATGAAGCTTGGAGGAGTCGGTGAGGAAGGCGGAGGCCGAGGTTGCCCATTTGGCCGAGCAAACTCCGGTTCTGGTCTCGGAGGCCAGGGCCCTTGCGATGGAGGAGTTCAAGGCCTCCGCGGAGATGAGGGAACTGAACGTCCAGTTCGGCCTGGAGGCATTCACAAAGGGGTTCGAGCTCTGCCGAGAGACGGTGGCCAGCAGATACCCCGACCTCGATCTCGGCTTTCTGGAGGAGTCTGAAGATGAGGCCGGCCCTTCGTCCGCCGCTACCGCAGTCGCACCCCCCGCGTCGAGCTCTCCACCTCCTGCCCTTGAGGTCTGAGACCTCCGATCTTGTGTCTTTATTTTGTCGCCATATTTCCTTTCTGTTTGTCTTCAAAATTAATCAATAAAGTCGAATTTCTTGTTGTGGATGGCCTCTCCTTCCCCCTCCTCCTCCTTTTCTGCCTTTCTTCTTGTAATGAGTCGGTCTTTGACGTTCGCACCTTCCGATGGCAGTGCCCTGCTGAAGCACTCCCCTTGCCCCTGGGGGTCCCGCTGAAGTCAACTATCCAACGGCTGAAAAAGGAGGTCCTCCACCTGACGAAAAAGTTGAAGAAGTCGGAGGGCGAGCTCCACAAGTCGAGAAAATGCTATTCCGAGGCCGCCGCTGAGGCCGCCCACTTTAGGAGTCTCCAAGTGAAGGCAATCATGGATTACAGCCGGAGGAAGGCGAACTTCACAAAGGAGCTTGAGGAATGTAAGAAGAGTGCCAGCGACCGAACTTGGGCTCAAGAAGTCAGGATCAGCACCCTTAAGGTGGAGCTGTCAGCTGCGAGGAGGAGGATTGGCCAGCTGGAAGGGAACTCATCCCGGCTCTCCGTGCGGGTTGATGATGAGCAGAAATGGTCGCAGAAGGTCTCCGACCTCCAGAAGCAGCTTCAAGATGCTGAGATGAGCCACGATGTGCAGCGGGCCAGCTGGCGCCGGCAAGTGGAAGAGTACAAAGGGAGATTCCGACAGACGGCGGACGAGGTTGTTCGTCTCCAGAGGCAGCTGGTTACTAGGGCGCAGCTTACTAACGCCCAAGATACCGAAGAGCTCCTAGCCCTGAGAGGCACTGTCGAAGGAATTTCTGTCTCCCTTGGGGAGAAGACAGCTGAGCTTCAATAAGTGAAAATCCAACTGGCGCTCGAGCGGAAGGCCGTCGCGGATGCAGAGGCGGAGTCCGAAGTTCTGCAGAAGCGACGTCGAGAAGCGGAGGCAGAGAGCCGACAACTTCGTCAGGCGCTCCAGGATACGCTGCGGAAGAAGGAAGAACTAGAAGAAGCGGTGGAGAACCTGAGGCAGTCCTGGTTGAGGGATGGAGGTGATAACCCTAGGTCGGAGGGAGCAGGACCTCCTTAGAGTCCTTTTGTCTTTATGTAATTACTTTCTTTTTGTCGTTTTGTCCTTCTTTCCCTGGCCGTCCTGGCTCTGTAGTATGCATATCGGAAATGGAAAAAAGAGCGCTTTGTGTTACCTTGTCCATGCGTAGCACGATATTGTCGTTTGTTGACCCTTTCTTGTCGTTTGGCTTGTTCGACGTAGATGTCGTCGTGGGGGGGGGCTCTTCCCTTTCATCCGACCTTGTTATGCGGCCAAGTTTCACCACCATTATTAACCCTTGCTGCAGAAGTGGCAAATGGAGCCCGGCTTCCGTAGGAGTCCGGGTGAAGTCTTCCTTGGCGGCAGAACCCGGCTCCCATAGGGGTCCGGGTGAAGTCTTCTTTGGCGGCGGAACCCGGCTCCCGTAGGAGTCCGGGCGAAGTCTTCTTTGGCGGCGGAACCCGACTCCCGTAGGAGTCCGGGCGAAGTCTTCTTTGGCGGCGGAACCCGACTCCCGTAGGAGTCCGGGTGAAGTCTTCTTTAGCGGCGGAACCCGGTTCCCGTAGGAGTCGGGGTGAAGTCTTCTTTAGCGGCGGAACCCGGCTCCCATAGGAGTCCGGGTGAAGTCTTCTTTGGCGGTGGAACCCGGCTCCCGTAGGAGTCCGGGTGAAGTCTTCTTTAGCGGCAGAACCCGGCTCCCGTAGGAGTCCGGGCGAAGTCTTCCTTAGCAGCGGAACCCGGCTCCCGTAGGAATCCGGGCGAAGTCTTCCTTAGCGGCGGAACCCGGCTCCCATAGGAGTCCGGGCGAAGTCTTCCTTAGCGGCGGAACCCGGCTCTCGTAGGAGTCTGGGTGAAGTCTTCTTTAGCGGCGGAACCCGGCTCCCGTAGGAGTCCGGGTGAAGTCTTCTTTGGCGGCAGAACCCGGCTCCCGTAGGAGTCCGGGTGAAGTCTTCTTTAGCGGCGGAATCTGGCTCCCGTAGAAATCCGGGCGAAGTCTTCTTTGGCGGCGGAACCCGGCTCCCGTAGGAGTCCGGGTGAAGTCTTCTTTAGCGGCGGAACCCGGCTCCCGTAGGAGTCCGGGCGAATTCTTCCTTAGCGGCGGAACCCGGCTCCCATAGGAGTCCGGGCGAAGTCTTCTTTGGCGTAGGAACCCGGCTCCCGTAGGAGTCCGGGCCTTCCACTTTGCTCGAGCCGGCGCGAGGTTCTCTTCTCGTTACCAGCCTGGCTTGTGGGGGCGCGTTAGGGCGCTGTAAGGCCTCTCCCCCTCCGGTCTAAAAGAATCGGGCCTTCAACTTTGCTCATGTCAGGACGAGGTTCTCCTCCTGTTCCTGACATGGCTGTGGGGGCACATTAGGGCGTTGCAAGGCCTCTCCCTCCATCCGGTCTAAAAGAACCGGGCCTTTGACTTTGCTCAAGTTAGGGCGAGGTTCTCCTCCTGTCCCTAACAGGGCTGTGGGGGCACATTAGGGCGTTGTAAGGCCTCTCCCCCCTTCCGGTCTAAAAGAACCGGGCCTTTGACTTTGCTCAAGTTAGGGCGAGGTTCTCCTCCTGTCCCTAACAGGGCTGTGGGGGCACATTGGGGTGTTGTAAGGCCTCTCCCCCCATCCGGTCTAAAAGAACCGGGCCTTTGACTTTGCTCATGTCAGGACGAGGTTCTCCTCCTGTTCCTGACATGGCCGTTATTTTTGGAGGGGTCATATCCAGTCATAACACATCCACGTTAGGTAGGAGGGGCGCGTTAGCTAGAAAGAAAAGTAGATTCAAAATGAAATAGTAAGTGATATATTTACAGTTTTTCCGCTCCTCCTTGAGGCCCTCCGGCGATGGAGTCGATGGTCCCGATAGGAGGCCGGTCTCCGAGCTGCTCCTCCCTTTTCTGCAGCTCAGGTGGTGGGAGGGCTCTTGGTCGGTCTCCTCTACCCTCAGGTCTGCGGCGGATGAATCTGTCGAGTCGACCTCGCCGGATGAGCTCCTCGATCTCGTCCTGGAGCTGGATGCATTCTTCGGTGTCGTGGCCGTGGTCGCGGTGGTAGAGGCAGAACTTGTTGGGGTTGCACTTCTCGGGGTGCATGCGCATCCTCTCCGGCCTAGGGAGCTGGTCCCTGACCTCCATCAGCACCTGGGCCTTCGAGGCGTTGAGGGGGGCATAGTTGCGGAATTTCTCTGGCGGGGAACCCCGCCAAAACCTGTTGTCCGAGCTTCTCTGCCTGCGTGCCCGGGGTAGAGTATGGGCGCGCTTATGTCCAGGAGGGGATCGGGAGCGAGGCCGGGCTTCCTTTGGCCTCTTCTCAACTGTGGGCTTACTAGAATCTCCGGCCTGACGCTCCCTCGTAGTCTCCTCATCCTTCATTTTGAAGGCCTCTTCCGCTCGGGCGTATCCTTCAGCCCGAGCCAGTAGATCAGCAAAATCTCTGGGGTACTTCTTCTCCAGGGAGTACAAAAGATCATTCTTCTGAAGGCCACCTTTTAGGGCGGCCATGGCAACTGACTGGTCCAAGTTCCGGACCTCCAACGCCGCGATGTTGAAGCGGTTGACGTAGGCCCGTATGGACTCCCCTTCCCTCTGCTTGATGTTGATGAGGGACTCCGAACCCTTCCGGGGACGCCGGCTACTGACAAAATGGGCCACAAATTGGTGGCTCATTTGATCGAAGGAGAATATGGTACCCGGCTTCAGAGCCGAGTACCAGTTCCTTACTGCTCCCTTCAAAGTAGACGGGAAAGCCCGACACAAGATGGCGTCGGGAGCACCGTGAAGCAGCATCATCATTCGGAAGGCCTCCAGATGATCAACCGGGTCCGACGTCCCGTCGTAGCTTTCGAACTGGGGAAGCTTGAAATTCGGCGGGATCGGTTCCTGCATAATCATTTGGGAGAAGGGAGGGTCAGTGCAAATATCCTCACCATAAGCGGGAGGCACGTGGCGGAGTTCTTCGATCCGTCGGTTCATCTCCTGGAGCCTCCGGTCCAGGAAGTCCTCTTGACTTCGAGTCTCAAGGGTCCTTTGGTAGAACGGGGGCAGGGATCTTCCAGGGGTGGAGTCGTGGTCCGATTGAGGGCTCTCCACCATTGGATTTGTCTTCCCAGGAAGGATGGGGCGGCTGGCCCAGGTGGCCCGCCCCACCGCCGGGTTCTGGCATTCTGGAGATGCCCCCTCCGGATGCACCGACGCCTGTGGTTGCTGCTGCTGCATTGCTTGTATGGCTTCGACGAGGCCTTTGACCTGCTGCGCCAGCAAGCCAAACTGCTCCGCACCGACCGCCGCCGCCGGAGGGGGAGGAGGAGGAGGCTGAGAAACAGGAGGGGAGGCCGAAGCCTGAGATCTGGCCGTGGAGGCCGTGGACCGCCGGGTGGACGCCTTGCACGGAGGCATCGGGTGTCGATCTCGCGGGAGAGGATTAGGAGTGGATGACGGGGAAACGGTCGGAGGCAGCTCTGTTGAACACTCCTTTAAGAACAAGGGTGCTGCGAAGACACAGGCCCCTTCCTCTAGCGCCAATCCTGTTGGTGCAAAAATCTGCTTGCGCCGGAGAAGCTGGAGTTGGGGAAGCCGCGGTCACCGTCGGGACCTGCAAGGGAAGTCTAAACCGGAGGTGGGGTTGCTCCGGCAAGACCCTCCGACGCTCAAGTCAGTTCTCTGCCTCAACAAGAATGGAGTGCTCGAACGGAGAATTTAGCAGAGTTTTGAGATAAGGAAATGAGCTTAGAGAATAACGTATCTGAGTCCCCCCCTTTTATAGGCGGAGGGGGCAACAGATTGATGGCGACACCTGTAACCGTCTGGTAGTGGGCCGCCCATGGTCAGGGGAATTGATTGCAAAGGATAGTGGAGCAGACGCGTGGCCATCACCGTGGCTCGCCATGTGGAATCTGTTACGAGGGGTGGAGCAGCGTCCGTTGTCGTGACTCGCCAGCGGATGGGAGAATCGCATGGAATCCATCGCAGGAGGTGGAGCAGGTTCGTGGCTGTTACTGTGGCCTGCCAGGGGGTAGTGGAGCTGTGCGGAATCTGCCACAGGGAGTGGAGCAGGGTGGCGATGGTTACTGCGGCCTGTCATGGAATGATGGAACTGCGCGAAGTCCGCCACAGGAAGTGGAGCAGGGTCGTGGCCGTTTTGGTGGCCTGCCAGGGGGCGCGGGTCTGTTGATTGAAGCTCGGCAGCGGTCGGAGTCCGGCCTCTGTAGAAGTCTGGGAAGGGTCCTCCTTTCGGTTGGGGTTGTGGGTGGAGTCCGGCTCCCGTAGGAGTCCGGACAGAGTTTACCTGCAGCGGATACTGGAAGCGGGACCTAGCTCCCGTAGGAGTCTGGGTGAAGCATTCTGCAATCAAAGTTAAAGATGAAGTCCGGCTCCCGTAGGAGTCCGGATGGAGCTTACCAGCAGCTGATGTTGAGGATGGAGCCCGGCTCCCGTAGGAGTCCGGGCGGAGCTGTGCTGCTGCCGGAGGCGGAGCTCGGCTCCCGTAGGAGTCCGGGCGGAGCTGTTCTGTTGTCGGCGGTGGAGCCCGGCTCCCGTAGGAGTCCGGGCGGAGCTGTTCTGCTGTCGGCGATGGAGCCCGGCTCCCGTAGGAGTCCGAGCGGAGTCTTCCTGCAATCAAAGTTAAAGATGAAGTCCAGCTCCCGTAGGAGTCCGGACGGAGCTTACCAGTAGCTGATACTAAGGACGGAGCCCGACTCCCGTAGGAGTTCGGGCGGAGCTGTGCTGCTGCCGGAGGTGGAGCCCGGCTCCCGTAGGAGTCCGGGCAGAGCTGTTCTGCTGTCGGCGGTGGAGTCTGGCTCCTGTAGGAGTCCGGGCGGGGCTGTTCTGCTGTCGACGGTGGAGCCCGGCTCCCGTAGGAGTCCGGGCGGGGCCTTCCTGCAATCAAAGTTAAAGATGAAGTCTAGCTCCCGTAGGAGTCCGGACGGAGCTTACCAGTAGCTGATACTAAGGACGGAGCCCGACTCCCGTAGGAGTCCGGGCGGAGCTGTGCTGCTGCCGGAGGCGGAGCCCGGCTCCCGTAAGAGTCCGGGCGGAGCTGTTCTGCTGTCGGCGGTGGAGCCCGGCTCCCGTAGGAGTCCGGGCGGGGCTGTTCTACTATCGGCGGTGGAGCCCGGCTCCCGTAGGAGTCCGAGCGGGGCTGTTCTGCTGTCGGCGGTGGAGCCCGACTCCCGTAGGAGTCCGGGCGGAGCTGTTCTACTGTCGGCGGTGGAGCCCGGCTCCCGTAGGAGTCCGGGCGGGGCTGTTCTGCTGTCGGCAGTGGAGCCCGGCTCCCGTAGGAGTCTGGGCGGGGCTGTTCTGCTGTCGGCGGTGGAGCCCGACTCCCGTAGGAGTCCGGGCGGATCTGTTCTGATGTTGCGTAGGGGCCCGGCTCCCTTAGGAGTCCGGGCGGAGCCGTGCTGCCGATTTCGTCGAGGGTTTCGGCTGTGGGTTTTTTATACCCAACAGGTGTGTTTTGGATGGCACCCCATTTATTTAGTCTAACTATATTATGGCTAGAAATTCTGATATGATTAGAATGAGGGATCCTACTTTGATTAGGACATCCTTAAGTTGTCTATATAACGGACCCTAGCCCTTTAGTTCTCATAAGATCTCCTCCTCCCTCCTTGCCACCACCTTCACTGGGCCCACACCTCCCTGCTCTTCATCTCTCCCGCCCACGCCCTTTCTCTCTCTTGGCATTCTCCCTTGGAGCCAAAAGAGGGTGGGTGGCACATCAAGGAGGTGGTGTCAATTAGTTGGCACGACTTGTTTGGTTCTTGTTCTCTTTACTCTCAAGTTTGTTGAGAGTTAGTTACAACTACTTTTTGATGGTTATTTTTCTTGATTAGTTGAAAGATCAAAAAAGGATTCTTGGTTTCTTCAAGAATCAAAAAAGAAAGATAAAAAAGGTTTAAAATTAGAAGCCTCTCTAGGCTTGGTTCAAGCCTATTCAGGCTTTGAGTTCAAGTGAATTATATCAAAAGAATCCTATCTAGGTCGGCCCTATGGATATCCATAGAGGCAGGATGCTTATGCTGCTGATTTGAAATCTATCCAGGCCCAGATCTAAGGATTGAATTAGATTCAACCCCAGTTACAAGTTTGAAGCAAAAGAAAAGTAATTCAGGTATGTGAATTGATCACAGGCTTTCATTTGTTATTTCTAAAATCAATTTATATTAATTTTAGTATATAAACTAGATCCATATGTGCTTTCATATGATGGATGTGTTAGATGTATGCCCTAGATACCAAATTGGCTGACACATTCCTGTACAAATGTAAGGGCAAAATTATAATTTTGACTATAAATGAATAAAAGGATTATTCTTCTATCATATTGTGTACATTATGTCTGTGATACATTCTTTGAGTTAGTAGGAATATTAATTCATATTTTTAAGAGTTAAAAATTTAAGGCATGAATTTACATAACTAACTCACAAACAACTCCTGACCATAGGATCATCACAAGGATGGTGATCGATTCGAAAGGTTGGTGTACGATCACTTCCTTAAGGTAGATGTGTCTTGAGTCTATGGTGTAGAGACACCGAAGTAAGAGTACAGGTATTCATTGAGAATGAGAGTACTGAGCGTGACCATATCGAGCAGTCATAAGGAAGTCTACCTTCTCATCGATGACTAGCTCGATACTGCAGTTGTGTGTCTAGTTCTTTGACCTGAGGTGCATCGACAGTTCATCTTGAGTATGTTATAGTTTAACTACACTATAACTCGATCTCTTAGCCATTCGAAATCCCAAGGTATATGTTGGCTGTAGCATATTCATTGTAGGAATCAGATCGCACCAAGATGGGATCTATCAACCTCGGTAGATGAGAGGAGTAGTCCTATGGTGATCGAAAGATCGAGTCCTTAAATCCATGACCATGGTAGAGTGAAATAATGGAAAAGAGTTTTTCATTGGGATTTTACATCAGACTCAGATCAATCGATTGATTCATATGACTGATGTTGGATTTGACGAGTTCACCTTAACCCTAATTCAGTCAGGACTAATGATAGAAGAACTCAATCACACAGATAACTACACCGAGAGGTTCATCTTCAGTTTTAATGGGTTGCCACCATACACTGCTAGATATCACTAGTGGATTTTGGGAGCAATTAGAATGATCTTGATGATCGATCATTCTAATTGTCTGAATCAGAAGAGTTCTGATCCATCGAAAGGAGTTTTGATGATGTCGATGATAAGATCATGACATATCTCATTACCATACAGAATTGAACCTAACTGGGTCACACTAACAAGGGTTAGGATCTGGATGTCATCAATTGGACTAGCCCAATTGATTTGGATTAGATCCAATTAGGTTCAAGAAAATCATGCTAGCACACGATTGAGCCTAACTTTCTCCTTGTGCAATCTTTTTCATCTCAACTGAGACAAATGTGATTTGACTCACCTAGAGAACCTTGAGAAAGTTTCTCTTAGTCTGACTAGAGCCAGTCCAATTCAGAAAAAGCTTGTCTTAATTCATGAGATGAATTAAAGACAACACCTGCTAATTCCTGACACCTGCCATTTTTATTTTAGGACATCTGTCAAATATTGACATATGGATCTTAAACTGAAGGCCACTTGGCAAGAGGTTATTGGAGGTTTTTTGTGGAGTGCCCACCTGCCAAAAATAAGCACAAAATGGGTGCCACAATTGGACAAGGCTTGCGCCCCAAGTGGATAAAGATCAAGAGGAGTCTTGATCAACATAAACTCTTGGGCGCCATCTCCCTTGTGCTTATCCAATGTTGGTGCTAACATAAGAGAGAGGGTAGGGGTTCTTATCTGATGTGATTAGATGACATCACTCCACTAATCAAAATTTTTTTGGATTAAATAAAATTTTTTGATTGATCGAATGATGTGGCACTGTATAGTGCAGTAGGGTCTATATAAACCCTATCTGCGCCTAGGGTTTAAGAGATTCTACTCCCTACCCAGCAAAAGCCAGCCACCCATCCTCTTCTCTATGTCCTCCCTGGTGCTCCCTCTCCCCTCTTCATCCCAAGAGGTTGGGCATCCATCTGGTGAAGGATCAAGGTGTGGTGATGCATTGAACAAAGGGCTGCAGGAGTTTTTCGACAAGCTGCGGCTCCAACTTCAGGAAGGCTTTTGAAGATCTTTCTAATCAGATTGAGTTTTGATTTTTGGAGCAAAGATTCATGAGGAGAAGATGATCTAGGTTCTACTAGAGTAGATACTGGTAGAGGCTAGATGATTGCATGGCTAAATTAGAACCTCAGGCTTGCTGCGATCATCTACAGGATAATCAGATTATCCTTGAGGTATTTCATGTTTCTTTATGCTTTTAGATTTATTTTAGAATTAATATTAGATAATAAAATTAGATCTAAAATTTAGATCTAAAATAAATATAGGATAATTTTTTTTCATAAAATTATTTCGCTCCAGATTTGATGAAATCTGGAAGATCCTATAAGGAAAAAGATGGTTTTTCCTTCAACTGGTATCAGAGCTAGGTTGATGGCTCAATTTTAGATCTAATTTAGATCTGATTTTAATTTTAATTTATCTAATATTAAAAAATTTTAGATATCACATCAGATGTGATAGGATCTAAAATTAAAATATTTAAAATTAAATCTGAAAAGATCTAATATGCATGAGATACATGACTAGACTAGAATAGTTTGATCTATGAATAGTCTTGTAAGTTTATATTTTAATGAGATTAAAATATAATTTAGATCTAATTTATTCTCTATTTTTGATGATATAAATATTATATTCAGATTAAAAATAAAAATAAAAATTTAGATAATACATAAGATTGATCTATTGTATGCCTAGACTAGTTGTAGAATTATTCTAGTAACTGTCTAGAATAAATTTTAGGTTGAATAGTTCAATTTAAATTTTATTTTTCAGATATTACATGTGATGTATTAAATCTAAAAGCATGTTAATTAGATCAATTTTTGATACATGAGATGTATGCAAAGCATGTATTAGTTAGATCTTAAATTGTATATGTGATATGTAAATTTAGATCTAACTAGTTTTGTAGTTAAATTTATATTTCTGATTAAGGTATTCTCATAGCCGTCTGGTCAAAAGAACAAAGTAAGGTTTAAAGACCCTCTCCTTCATTCAATGGGGTGTTCTTATGACGTGTAGGGGTGCTGCACGTTTATCCTTAATCAAAAATCAAAACTTACTTTTTTGTAAAACCCTAGATCCTGAAACCCTAAGATTTATTTTACATATTTTGTTTATGAACCCAAGACTTAATTAATGAATTAAGCTTATGAAATTAAATTAGGTCTAAAATTAAAATTTCAGATCTAAGTCATTTTCATAAAATTGGATTCGGGCTTGGGTAGCTCAATTAGGTCTAGCGGTTGATCAAACCGAATCAACAGTTAGTTAGGTGGGATCATGAAAGCTAATAATTGACCAGCCTAATAGGATTAAGTCTGGGTCAAGGTCGAATCATATTTAGATGTGACTCGATCAAGTTAAGACTTAATTTGGCTCAGAGGTTAGAGCCTGGATTGTAGGCTAACCCAATTGGTCTGGTTCGATAATTTGGTGTCTAAGGTAAGTTTGGTAGATTCGACCACTGTTTTTAATTGGGAGCTACTCGACTCGAATACGTTCTTGTCGAGTTAATGGCATATCCCTTCCATCAGTCTCACTTACCTGGCCATTGTGTTGACCCATTCTAATTAGAGGTGGGTAACAATTCGAGCTAACCCATGCCACTAGGTTAGTCATAATTGTTATGACTATGTCAAGTCAAGTTTAATGAGACCTAAATCAAATCTCCTAAGAAAATATTAAGTCTAAGGTCTTCCACCATTGTGGATGTGCGGGCCCTTCCCGGGGTTGATTATTCTCGGCTGGTTACAGTGGCTCAGTTGCACCGAAAAGATGCAACCATGTCCATTAGGCATTGGATGCTATGAATTAGAGGATGGGTTGGGCTCAATATTTCGATACGGTGAGGGACCCAATCAGGAATCTAGTTCGTGCAAATGGTGGGTTTGACTTAACTAAGGATTGGAGCAATATTCGGACACGATGAGCTTCATGAATTAGAGACCAAGTTTTGGGTGCACCATGATTAGAGAATCATTGGACAAGAGTTATCCACTCATCGGTTGATCCATCACCAATAACTATTAGATGAGGTGATGAGCCAGTCGGTGAGACGCACCACCCACTAGAAATCACTAATCATGGAATTTTCACATCTCTACCTAGGGAGTGTAGGGATCTGAGAAAATAGTGAGAGCCTAATTTGTTTAAAAATAAAACCCTAAACAAATTGGTTAAGTCTGATTACAAAATCTAACTAAAAATGTTGACTCTCTACAGAAAATATGTCTGCGTCCAACCCCCTGACCAAAATACTAGACACCCACAGATTGACTGGACCCAATTTCAAGGACTGGTTGAGGAACTACAGAATTATTCTGGGTTTCAAAAATTGACTCATGTCTTGGACCAGGACCCACCTCCATGCCAGCACGTCCGACTGCTGAACAGAGAGGTCTCTGAAAAGTGGACGGATGATGATAACAAAGCAAGGTACTACATGTTGGGTGCAATGTCTGATGACTTGCAGTGCCAACATGAGAATATTTGACTACCCACCAAATGTTGGCTCACCTACAAGAGTTGTTTGGTGAACAAAGTCGCACAGCCAAGTATCAAGTCTGTCAAAGACTTTTTAAGGCTAAAATGAGTGATGGGCAGTCAGTCCAAGATCATTGTTTGACAATGATCAAGGATCTTGAGGAGCTTGAGAAGCTCGATGTCATCTTAGATAAGATTTTCAGACTGATGTGATCCTTCAGTCCTTGTCTGATGCATATGGTCAGTTCATCATGAACTTTCATATGCATAAGATGCAGTGTACCTTGGCCGAGTTAATGAACATGCTGGTTACGGCTGAGCTTTCTATGAAGGGTTCAAAAGGCTCAGTTCTTACTGTGGAGCGGACTTCTTCCAAGAGAAAGTCTTTTGAAAAGAAAAAGAAGTCTGCGAAGAAGCAGAAGGTGGATGGAAGAAGAAGAAGACAGAACCGAAGAAGAAGGCTGCTGAAAAGGAAAAATATTTTCACTGCCAATCAGACGGCCATTGGAAGCGAAACTGTCCTCAGTACCTGGCCACCCTGAAGAACAAGAAGGATGGTCCTTCTGGAGGTATGCTCATTTTAGAATCTAATCTTACGGTTTCTTCTGCATCTAGTTGGGTGCTTGACTCTGGTTCTAGTGCTCATTTGTGCACTTCTATGCAGGATCTTGAGGAGAGCAGGAGGCTGAGGGATGGGGAGATGATCCTACGCATCAGGAATGGAGCAAGAGTTGCTACTGTGGCGTGGAACCTACCCTCTGCGATTACGTTAGGATTAGATTTAGTTCTTAGAGATTGTTATTATGTGCCTGCAGCAAGCAGGAATTTGATTTCTGTTTCATGTTTAGCACAAGAAGGCTATGTGATTAGCTTTCATAAGGACCATTGTAACATATTTTATGAAAATAATAAAGTTGCAAATGATTTTCTTATTAACGTCTCTATCAGCTACATATTGATGTATCTTATTTAATATCGAGCAAAATGTGAATGCCATAGGAATTAAAAGGCCTAGAGATAGTCTAAATGATAGGTATTGTGCACCTAAGGCTAGGTCATATAGCGGAAGACAGGGTTAACAAATTGAAGAAATCCAGGCTGTTGAGTCCGTTGACTTTCGAGTCATATCCAGTTTGTGAATCATCCTTCAAGGCAAAATGATCAAGCTCCTTTGTAGGACATGGGGAAAGGGCCACAGACCTACTTGCCCTAGTACATACGGATGTGTGCGGCCCATTTGATGTGCCGGCTAGAGGCAACTATGTCTACTTCATTACCTTTATCGATGATATGTCTAGGTACGGGTATGTGTTTCTAATGAAACACAAGTCTGAAGCTTTAAAAGTTTAAAGAATTCAGACATAAAGTAGAAAAACAAACAGAAAAG
>NC_025997.2:71176621-71224121 GCF_000442705.2 Elaeis guineensis
AGAGACCCTTTAAATCAAATCTCCCTAAGAAAATATTAAGTCTAAGGTCTTCCACCATTGTGGATGTGCGGGCCCTTCCCGGGGTTGATTATTCTCGGCTGGTTATAGTGGCTCAGTTGCACCGAAAAGATGCAACCCTGTCCATTAGGCATTGGATGCTATGAATTAGAGGATGGTTGGGCTCAATATTTCAGATATGGTGAGGGACCCAATCAGGAATCTAGTTCGTGCAAATGGTGGGTTTGACTTAACTAAAGATTGGAGCAATATTCTGGACACGATGAGCTTCATGAATTAGAGACCAAGTTTTGGGTGCACCATGATTAGAGAATCATTGGATAAGAGTTATCCACTCATCGGTTGATCCATCACCAATAACTATTAGATGAGGTGATGAGCCAGTCGGTGAGAACGCACCACCCACTAGAAATCACTAATCATGGAAATTTCACATCTCTACCTAGGGAGTGTAGGGATCTGAGAAAATAGTGAGAGCCTAATTTGTTTAAAAATGAAACCCCTAAACAAATTGGTTAAGTCTGATTACAAAATCTAACTAAAAAATGTTGACTCTCTACAGAAAATATGTTGCGTCCAACCCCCTGACCAAAATACTAGACACCCACAGATTGACTGGACCCAATTTTAAGGACTGGTTGAGGAACTAGAAAATTATTCTGGGTTTCAAGAAACTGACTCATATCTTGGACCAGGACCCACCTGCCATGCCAGCACGTCCGACTGCTGAACAGAGAGCGTCTCTAGAAAAGTGGACGGATGATGATAACAAAGCAAGGTACTACATGTTGGGTGCAATGTTTGATAACTTGCAGTGCCAACATGAGAATATTATGACTACCCACCAAATGTTGGCTCACCTACAAGAGTTGTTTGGCGAACAAAATCGCACAGCCAAGTATCAAGTCTGTCAAAGACTTTTTAAGGCTAAAATGAGTGATGGGCAGTCAGTCCAAGATCATTGTTTGACAATGATCAAGGATCTTGAGGAGCTTGAGAAGCTCGATGTCATCTTAGATAAGAATTTTTAGACTGATGTGATCCTTCAGTCCTTGTCTGATGCATATGGTCAGTTCATCATGAACTTTCATATGCATAAGATGCAGTGTCCCTTGGCCGAGTTAATGAACATGCTGGTTACGGCTGAGCTTTCTATGAAGGGTTCAAAAGGCTCAGTTCTTACTG
Organism: Elaeis guineensis; assembly: GCF_000442705.2. Taxonomy (NCBI): domain Eukaryota; kingdom Viridiplantae; phylum Streptophyta; class Magnoliopsida; order Arecales; family Arecaceae; genus Elaeis; species Elaeis guineensis. Next base: position 71,177,825 of record NC_025997.2, read on the forward strand.
TGGAGCGGACTTCTTCCAAGAGAAAGTCTTTTGGAAAGAAAAAGAAGTCTGCGAAGAAGTAGAAGGTGGATGGAAAGAAGAAGAAGATAGAACCGAAGAAGAAGGCTGCTGAAAAGGGAAAATATTTTCACTGCCAATCAGACGGCCATTGGAAGCGAAACTGTCCTCAGTACCTGGCCACCCTAAAGAACAAGAAGGATGGTCCTTCTGGAGGTATGCTCATTTTAGAATCTAATCTTACGGTTTCTTCTGCATCTAGTTGGGTGCTTGACTCTGGTTCTAGTGCTCATTTGTGCACTTCTATGCAGGATCTTGAGGAGAGCAGGAGGTTGAGGGATGGGGAGATGATCCTATGCATCAGGAACGGAGCAAGAGTTGCTACTATGGCCGTGGGAACCTACCCTCTGTGATTATCGTTAGGATTAGATTTAGTTCTTAAATATTGTTATTATGTGCCTGCAGCAAGCAGGAATTTGATTTATGTTTCATGTTTAGTACAAGAAGGCTATGTGATTAGCTTTCATAAGGACCATTGTAACATATTTTATGAAAATAATAAAGTTGTAAATGATTTTCTTATTAACAATCTCTATCAGCTACATATTGATGTATCTGTATTTAATATCGAGCAAAATATGAATGCCATAGGAATTAAAAGGCCTAGAGATAGTCTAAATGATAGGTATCTGTGGCACCTAAGGCTAGGTCATATAGCGGAAGATAGGGTTAACAAATTGAAGAAATCCAGACTATTGAGTTCGTTGACTTTCGAGTCATATCCAGTTTGTAGGCAAAATGACCATGTAGGACATGGGAAAAGGGCCACAGACCTACTTGCCCTAGTACATACGGATGTGTGCGGCCCATTTGATGTGCCGGCTATAGGCAACTATGTCTACTTCATTACCTTTATCGATGATATATCTAGGTACGGGTATGTGTTTCTAATGAAACACAAGTCTGAAGCTTTTGAAAGGTTCAAAGAATTCAGACATGAAGTAGAAAAACAAACAGAAAAGCTCATTAAGATTCTTCGATCAGATCGAGGAGGTGAATATCTTAGTTGGGAGTTTCTAGACTATCTTAAGGATAATGGCATAGTCTCTAAATGGACTCCACCTGGAATGCCACAACTCAACAAAATTTCAGAACGGAGAAATCGGACCCTATTAGATATGGTCCATTTCATGATGAGCTTCACGGACCTCCTTGAGTTTCTTTGGGGACATTGTCTTATGACAGCAATATATATATTGAATAGGGTTCCATCTAAAACCGTTCCTACCACACCGTATGAGATATGGCATGGTAAGAAGCCAAGTCTGAATCATCTCAGAATTTGGAGTTGTCCAGCTTATGTCAAGAGACAGCAGGCGGACATGTTAGAGTTCAAATTTTTTAGAACTTGATTCATAGGATATCCTAAAGAGTCATTAGGATACTATTTCTATATTGCAGAAAATCATAATATGATTGTGAGTCGAAATGCTATTTTTCTTAAAAAATAGTTTATTCAAGATGGTGGCATCGAAAGAATAATTAAGCTCAAGGAGAATGTCTCTCAAGAGCAACGAGCTAAAGAACCTGAGGAACCAAATCAATCAGAACCAGTCCTAACACAATCTCTTCCACCTCATAGATCGATTAGGATTTTTCGTCCTCCTGAAAGGTACTTAGGTACTATACAAGAGGATATAGAAAAAATATTCCTCACGGGAAATGGGGCTCATAGTGATGATCTCAAGACCTATGATGAGGTGATATCAGATATCGACTCCGAGAAATGGTTAGAGGTAATGAGATCTGAAATTGACTCGATGCTCTCAAACCAAGTCTGAATCTTGGTAGATCCACCTGAAGGTATTGTATCTGTTGGGTGTCAATGGATCTTTAAGAGAAAGATAGGTGCAGATGGGAATGTAGAGACATTCAAGGCTAGGCTCGTAGTGAAAGGTTATAGTCAGCGTGAAGGTATTGACTATTAGGATACCTTCTCATCCGTAGCCATGCTAAAATCCATCCGCACATTGCTTGCTATTGCAGCCTATTTTGATTATGAAATATAGCAGATGGATGTGAAAATGGTGATCTTAAATGGACATCTTGAGGAAGATATCTATATGGAACAGCCACCTGATTTCACATACAGTGATGATGATCACAAGGTCTGCAAGCTGCAAAGGTCCATTTATGGACTTAAGCAAGCATCTCGGAGCTAGAATACTCGTTTCAATGATGTGATCAAAATATTTGGTTTCATCAAGAATGAGAAGGAACCATGTGTGTTCAAAAAGATCAGTAAGAGTGCAGTTGTCTTTCTCGTATTGTACGTAGATGACATCCTCCTAATTGAGAATGACATTCCCATGTTGACCTCAGTCAAAGTATGGTTGTCTAAGGAGTTCTCTATGAAAGATCTAGGAGAGGCATCATTTATACTGGGTATTAAGGTCTATAGAGATAGACCAAATAGGATGCTGGAATTTTCACAGAAGATGTACATAGAGGAGGTGCTAAAAAGATTTAGCATGGAAAACTCCAAAAGAGGTTTGTACCTTTTAGACATGGCATTCATCTCTCCAAGAAGATGTGCCCTAGCACACCTGAGGAGATTGAACGCATGAGCAAAATCCCTTATGCTTCGACAATAGGGAGCCTCATGTATGCCATGCTATGTACACGACCTGATATAGCCCATGCTGTGAGTGTCACAAGCAGATATCAGTCGAATCCAGACGAAGAGCACTGGACTTCTGTGAAATATATCCTTAAGTACTTGAGAAGGACTAAGGATATGTTTCTAGTCTTTGGGAATGGAGAACTCCAGATTCAGGGATATACAGACTCAGACTTTATATCTGATATAGATGATCGAAAGTCGACATCTGGGAGTCTGTTCATTTGCAATGGTGGTGCAGTTAGCTGAAAGAGTTCCAAGCAGACGGTGATTGCAGATTCCACCATGGATGTAGAGTATATTGCTGCATCAGAAGATGCGAAGGAGGCATTCTGGTGCAAGAAATTTATCGCGAAGCTTGGAGTGATGTCATCAGATGCCATCCCTCTTTACTGTGACAATAATGGTGCCATAGCCCTAGCTAAGGAGCCAAAGTCTCATCAGAAGTCCAAGCATATCGAGCGGCGATTCCATCTGATCCGTGATTATCTCGAAAAAAGTTATGTCGAGGTTAAGAAAGTCGACTCCACAGACAATGTGGCAGACCCGCTGATAAAGTCATTAGGCCAACAAAAGATCGAAACCCATCTTGAGAAGATGGGACTTAAATATGTAGCCAATTGGTATTAGGTCAAGTGGGAGTTTGTTAGATGTGTGCCCTAGATGCCAGATTGGCTGACACATTTCTGTACAAATATAAGGGCAAAATTATAATTTTGATTATAAATGAATAAAAGAGTTATTCTTCTATCATATTGTGTACATTATGTCTGTGATACATCTTTTGAGTTAGTAGGAATGTTAATTCATATTTTCAAGAGTTGAAAATTTAAGACATGAATTTACATAACTAACACATAAATAGCTCCTGACCATAGGATCATCACGAGGATGGTGATCGATCTGGAAGGTTGGTGTACGATCACTTCTTTAAGGTAGATGTGTCTTGAGTCTACGATATGGAGACATCGGAGTGAGAGTACAGATATTCGTTGAGAATGAGAATACTAAGTGTGACCATATCGAGCAGTTATAAGGAAGTCTACCTTCTCGTCGATGACTAGCTCGATGCTGCAGTTGTGTGTCTAGTTCTTTGACCTGAGGTGCATCGACAGTTCACCTTGAGTATGTTATAGTTTGACTATACCATAACTCGGTGTCCTAGCCATTCAGAACCCTGAGGTGTATGTTGGCTGTAGCATATTCATTGTAGGAACCAGATCGCACCAAGATGGGATCTATCAACTTCAGTAGATGAGAGTAGTAGTCCTATGGTGATCGAAAGATCGAATCCTTAAGTCCATGGCCATGGCAGAGTGAAATAATAGAAAAGAGTTTTCCATTGGGGTTTCATATCGGACTCGGATCAATCGATTGATTCATATGACTGATGTTGGGTTTGACGAGTTCACCTTAACCTTAATTCAGTCGGGACTCATGATAGAGAAACTCAATCCCACAGGTAGCTGCACTGAGAGGTTCATCTTCAGTTCTGATGGGTTGCCACCATATACTGCTAGGTGTCACTGATGGATTTTGGAAGCAATTAGAATGATCTTGATGATTGATCATTCTAATTGTCTGAATCAGAAGAGTTCTGGTCCATCGAAAGGAGTTTTGATGATGTCGATGATGAGATCATGACATGTCTCATTACCATACAGAATTGAACCTAACTAGGCCACACTAACAAGGGTTAGGATCTGGATGTCATCAATTGGGCTAGCCCAATTGATTTGGATTAGATCCAATTAGGTTCAAGAAAATTGTGCTAGCACATGATTGAGCCTAACTTTCTCCTTGTGCAATCTTTTTCATCTCGACTAAGCCAAATGTGATTTGACTCACCTAAAGAATCTTGAGAAGGTTTCTCTCAATCTGACTGGAGTCAATTTAGCTCAGAAAAGGCTTGTCTTAATTCATGAGATGGATTAAAGACAACACCTGCTAATTCCTGACACCTGCCATTTTCATTTTAGGATATCTATCAAATGTTGACATATGGTTCTTAAACTGAAGGCCACATGGCAAGAGGTTATTGGAGGTTTTTTATGGAGTGTCCACCTACCAAAAATAAGCACAAAAGTGGGTGCCACAATTGGACAAGGCTTGCACCCCAAGTGGATAAAGATCAAGAGGAGTCTTGATCAACATAAACTCTTGGGGGCCATCTCCCTTATGCTTATCCAATGTTGGCGCCAATATAGGAGAGAGGGTGGGTGTTCTTATCTAATATGATTAGATGACATCACTACACCAATCAAAATTTTTTTAGATTAAATAAAATTTTTTGATTGATCGAATGATGTGGCACTGCGCAGCGCAGCAGGGTCTATATAAACCCTGTCTGCACCTAGGGTTTAAGAGATTCTGCTTCCTACCCAGCAAAAGCCAGCCACCCCTCCTCTTCTCCACATCCTCCCTGGTGCTCCCTCTCCCCTCTTCATGCCCAAGAGGTTGGGCATCCATCTGGTGAAGGATCAAGGCGTGGTGACGCATTGAACAAAGGGCTGCAGGAGTTTTTCGACAAGCTGCTACTCCAACTTCAGGAAGGCTTTTGAAGATCTTTTTAATTAGATTGAGTTCTGATTTTTGGAGTAGAGATTCATGAGAAGACGATCTAGGTCCTGCCTGAGTGGATACTGGCAGAGGCCAGACGATTGTATGGCTAAATCAGAACCTCAGGCTTGCTGTGATCATCTACAAGGTAATCAGATTACCCTTGAGGTATTTCATGTTTCCTCATACTTTTAGATTTATTTTAGAATTAATATTGGATAATAAAATTAGATCTAGATATTTAGATCTAAAATAAATATAGGATAAATTTTTTTTTAGAAAATTATTTCACTCCAGATTTGATAAAATCTGGAACATCCTACAAGAAAAAAGATGATTTTTCCTTCAGGATGTACGCTTAGATTAAAAATATTTTAAACTAATTTTTTTATTATATTTTAAATTTAAAAAAATTTTGAAATCCATATGCACTAGCACCTTTAGAAAATTCAACAGTGGTATCAGAGCTTGGTTCATATGTATGAAAGTAGCATAAAAGTTTTGAAAATTATGTTTAAAATTTTGATTTTAGATCATACATGAGATGTATATATTTATGTTCAGATCTAAAATATATTTTAGATTTGATTTTTATTCATATATACGATATATGGAAGCATGCATAGGTTAGAAATTAAATTTTTACGATCTAAATTTTTCGTATATATGATATATGATGGCATGTTTAGTCTAAAATTAATTTTTAAAAATTTTAAAATTTTTTATGTATATGATATATGATTACATGTATGTTCTGAAAATATTTCAAGAATCAAAAACTTACTTTTTATGCAATTAATTTAGATCTGAAATCGATTTTAATGATCTAAAATTAATGTGTGCATGAATCGTTGGGCATGGGTAGTTTTGCATTAGGTCAATGAATTACATCTTAGGTTAAAATTAGATCATATTAGATTAAAATTGATGTGGCTATTAATTAAATTAAGTATTGATTTAGATTAGATCAATTGAGTTTATGATTCTACAAGTGTTGTAGATTGAGTTGATTAAACCCCATATGTAGAATCAAGTCAACCTAAGGACCTAATGCCCTTTATGGCTTGAATCCAATTCACCTAAGATAATTAATTGAAATCAATAAGCCATTTGGTGTCTAAGGCAAGTCTCAATCAGTGATTTTTAATTAGGAGGCTACTCACCTAGATAATTTTTGCCTACGGCGAGTTAATGGCGTAACCTTCCATCGGTGTCACTTACCTGACCAATTGGATGATTGGGTTCATTAATTGCTAAGGAGTTTTAGTTTAACCCATGCTAATTGGATCGATCATGTGATGACTAATTAGATGAGACCTTACCTAAATCTTCGTAATTAATATTAAGCCTTATGGTCTTCTATCATTGTAGAAGTACGGACATGGTATTGGCATTGATTATTCTCGGCTGGTTACAGTAGTTTAGTTACATCAAAAACACGCAACCACTCTATTAGTAAAGAATTACTCCAGAGTAAAGATGGAGTTGGACCCAATATGTGTTATCTGAGGGACCCAATGACGGCTTCACACCTACTGTGAATGGTGGGTCAGGCTTAACTAAGGAGTAGGGGCAATATGTATTATCTGAGCTCTCATAACTTAGAGATCAAATCACTGTAACATGCTTAGAGAAGCATCTAGGCAAAGAGTTACCTACACATCGATGTGCATGTCATCAATAACTATTAGGAGAGGTGCACAGTATTGGTGGGACCGTAGCCCCCACTAAAAATCTTACATTGGTTGCGTCAGATTTTCATTTTTCATCTGGAGAGTATCAAAATTTAAAAAAATAGTGAGAGTCTATTTGCATCTAAAAGTCTATAGAGCAAATATAATTTTAAATATAAATATCTAACTAAAATCTCTACTCTCGTAGATAAATAATGTCGGTCTCTAGCCCACTAGCCCACATCCTTGAAACCAATCGACTGACCGGTACAAATTATAAGGACTGACTCAGAAACCTTAAGATAGTCCTGACATCCAAAAAGATTGGGTATGTACTTGAACAAGATGTCCCAGCTTTACTAGCCCATCCTATAGTAGAGCAAAGAGCTACTCTGGACAAGTGGATAGATGATGACCTAAGGGTGAAGTGCTATGTGCTGGCTTCAATGTCAAATGAGTTATAGAGTCAGCATGAGCACATACCCACAAACCGTGCCATGATCATTCACCTGCAAGAGTTGTACGGTAAGCAGACTCGAACTGCACATTTCGAATTGTCCAAGCAGTTGTTCAATATGAAGATGCGTGAGGAGCAGTCAGTCCATGATCACTGTATGACTATGATCAAGAACCTAGAGGAGCTTGAGAAGCTCGAGCTAAGTATGCAAAGGGAGCTAAAGGTGGATTTGATCCTCCAATCTCTGACCAGTTCATTTGGACAGTTTATCATAAACTACCACATGAACAAATTGGACTGTAACTTATCTGAATTAATCAATATGCTGGTCACTATTGAGGGTACCTTGAAAAATTCAAGGGGTTCTGTTCTTGTTGTTGAGCGGGCACCTTCCAAGAGAAAGTCTTAAGAAAAGAAAAAGAATAAGCCAACAAAGAAGCAGAAGAAGGAGAGCAAACCCAAGAGGGACATTCCAAAGAAAGCTATGGAGAAAAAGTATTTCCACTATAACTCCGATGGCCACTGGAGGAGAAACTGTCCTGCTTACTTGGAGAGCTTGAAGATGAAAATAGGTGATCAACCTTCTCAAAGTATGCTCATAATAAAATCTAACCTAACAATTTTTTTTACTTCAAGTTGGGTATTGGACTCTGATTCTAATGCTCATATATATATTTTAATGCAGAGTTTAATAGGAAGTAGAAGGTTGAGGCAAGGTGACATGATCCTTCGGATCGACAATGGAGTAAAAGTTGCTGTAGAAGCCGTTGGAATCTATCTTCTTTGATTACTGTCAGGCTTTAGAGTAGATTTAAAAGACTGTTATTTTGTTCCTATAGCTAGCCAAAATTTGATTTCAATCTTTGTACTAGCATAGGATGGATATGTTTTTTAATTTAATAAAAATTTTTATTTCATTTATTTATGAAATAAATTAGTTGCATCTGATCTTTTGATTGATAGTCTTTATCACTTGCATATTGATGCTAATGTGAACTTAAATGAGCAAGTAGTAAATGCTGTAGGCCAAAAGAGACCCAGAGAAGAGTTTAACCATAAGTACTTGTGGCACCATAGGCTTGGCCATATTGGAGAGGACAGGATAAACAGACTAAAAAAAGATGAGATCCTTGACTTAGTTAAATTCGAGTCGATTCTGACCTATGAATCATGCCTTCAAGAAAAAATGACTAGGTTACCCTTTGTGGGATAAGAAAAAAGGGCCACTGAGTTGCTAGCCCTACTACACACCGATGTGTGTGGCCCATTTGATGTGGAGGTCAGGAGTAGTTATAGCTACTTCATTATCTTTACTGATGATCTATCATGGTACGGATATGTATTTTTTATAAAACACAAGTCTGAAGCCTTTGAAAGGTTTAGAGAATTCAAGCATGAGGTAGAGAAGCAAACAGATAAACCCATAAAAATCTTATGATCTGATCGAAGAAGAAAATATCTAAGAATTGAATTTTTGAGATATCTTAAGGAGAACGGCATAGTCTCTCAATGGACTCCTTTCGGTACACCTCAACTCAACGAGATATTTGAAAGGAGAAATATGATCTTATTGGATATGGTCCGATCCATGATGAGCTTCACTGACTTATCCTTATTTCTTTGGGGACATGCCTTACTGGATGCATGGTAAAAAACTAAGTCTGAGTTATCTTAAGACTTGGGAATGTCCAGCCTATGTTAAAAAATAGAAAGCTGATAAGTTAGAAGATAGATCAGTTGTAGTTTGATTTATAGGATATCTCAAGGAATCCATTGGGTACTACTTTTACTTTTCACAAGACTACAATGTGATTATGAGTCGCAATACCACATTTCTAAAAAAATAGTTTATTCAGGATGGTGGTAGTGGGAGGTTAATTGAGCTTGATGAGAATATCTTTCAAGAGCAACGAGCTATAGATCCTCAGAAATCCATCCATGATGATCCAGTAGTTATTGTTCCACATCCACCTCGTAGATCAAGTAGAATCTCTCATCCTCCTGAAAGATACATGGGTATGCTGAAAAAGGATGTAGAGAAAGCATTCCTTATGGGAGATAGGGGTCATGGTGATGATCCTAATACTTTTGATGAGATGATGTCTAATATCGATTTCGAGAAATGGTTAGATACAATGAAGTTACAAATTGACTCAATGCACTTGAACCAAGTATGGACCTTAGTGGATCTATAGAAGAAAATTATTTTCATTGGATGTAAATACATCTACAAAAAAAAAATAGGTATCGATGGTAAGGTAGAGACCTACGAGGCAAGGCTAGTGGTGAAGGATTATAGTCAGATGAAGGTATTGACTATCATGATACTTTTTCACCTGTAGCCATACTGAAATCTATCTGCACATTGCTTGCTGTTGTAGCCTATCATATTATAAAATCTGACAGATAGATGTGAAAACTGCTTTTCTAAATGAATATCTTGAGGAAGATATCTATATGGAGCAGCTTCTGAGTTTCACATCCGGTGATAGTGATCACCGAGTCTGCAAGCTGCAAAGGTCTATCTATGGACTAAAGCAAGCTTCTCAGAGCTGGAATCTTCATTTCAATGATGCGATCAAATCGATTGGTTGCATAAAAAATGAAAAGGAACCTTGTATCTATAAAAAGGTCAGTGGGAGCATACTTGTCTTTCTCATACTATACGTCGATGATATCCTCCTCATCAAAAATGATATTCTCATGCTGACTTCGGTCAAGGCTTGGTCGTCTAAGAAATTCTTTATGAAAGATCTAGGAAAAGCATCCTATATCCTTGAGATAAAGGTCTATAGAGATAGATTTAAGAGGATGCTTGGTCTGTCACAAAAGTTGTACATAGAAAAGGTGCTGAAACGATTCAGCATGAAAAATTTCAAAAGGGGTTTGCTACCCCTAGGTATGGTATTCGATTATCCAAGATGATGTGTCCTGATACTTTTGAGGAGCTTGAACTCATGAGTAGGATCCCTTATGCTTCAGTGATTGAGAGCCTCATGTAAGTCATGCTATATACTCGACCTGATATTGACCTTGCTATGAGTGTCACGAGTAGGTATCAGTCGAAACCAGACAAGGAGCACTGGATAGCTATGAAGAACATCTTTAAGTACCTGTGAAGGAATAAAAATTTATTCTTGATCTTTGGAGGAGCACCTGAATTATGGATTGAGGGTTATACAGATTCAGACTTCATGTTGGATCCAGATGATAGAAAGTCCACATCAAGATATGTGTTCATATGCAATAGTGCTGCAGTCAGCTGAAAGTGTTCCAAGCAAAGCATCATCGTAGATTCGACTACAAAGGCTGAGTATGTCGCCACTTCAGATGTTGCAAAAGAAGACTTTTGGTTCAAAAAATTTATCGCAGAACTTGATAAAATGACATCAGATGTCATACCACTGTACTGCGACAACAATGGAGTCATAGCACTTACTAAAGAGCCTCAATCTCATCAAAAATTAAAGCACATTAAATGGTGGTTTCATATTATACGCGACTACCTTGAGAAATAATATATTGAGATGCGAAGAGTAAACTCCAGGGATAATGTAGCAAACCCACTGACAAAGCAGTTGAGCCAGTCCAAAATGAAAGTTCATCTTAAGAAGATGGGGCTTATATTAATGGCCAATTGGCTTTAGTCCAAGTGATAGATTGTTAGATGTATGTCCTAGAAGTCAATTGTTGGCTGACATATTTTTATTCTATGATCCAAATTTGTACTTAAACTATTGGTCTAATCAATAAAGGGCAAGTTTGCTTTTTTCATTTAAGTGTTATATATCCTTGAATCATCTTTGAAATTGATGTTACGATATATATTCTCAAATATTGAGAATTAGAGATATATATGATTAATTCCTAAATTACTCTCAGTTATAGGATAGTGATGGGGATGGTGATCTGTCTAGATAGATCGATGCATGGTTCACTTCCTTCAAGATAGATGAGTCTCTAATCTATGGTGTAGAGACATTGAGTGAAAAGTATGAGTAGTTGTTAGAGAATAACTAGTACTGAGCGTAACCATATGAAAGATTACATAGATTTCTATTCGATCGTCAGTGATCATCTCGATACTGTAGTTGTCTGACTAATCTTTTGACCTGCGGTGCTACAGTTGCTCACAATAAGACTGCTGTAGTTTGACTACACATAAATATTAACTCCATTATGAGTTTTTGTAGTGGATGTTGGCTTCAGTTGGTTGAGCTGTGCGAGTGATGTGTGCATCTAGATGGGATCTATCGACCTTGATAGAGAGTAGTCCTATAAGATTTGAGAAGCTGAGTCCATAAGTCTATGGCCATAGCAGTGTGATTAATAAAAAGAAGTTTTTATTCAGAATCACTATTGGACTTGAGCTGATCAGATTTATCATATGACTGATGATAGGATTTGATGATTTATCCATGACCTGCCATCTAGTCGGGACTCATGATAGAGAGACTGTATCATACATTAACTATATCTAAAGGTTTTGTTTTGATTCTATTAGATTGCCACTATATATTGCTAGATATCACTGATGAATTGTGAGAGCTCAATAGGATTGTTTTGAAACAATGATCCTTATCGAGTTAAAGTGGAACTGTTCTGATCCACTGAAAGAAATTTTAGTGATACCTATAATAGAGATCATGGTATTTCTCACTACTAGATAGAATTGAACCTTGTTGCCCAGCTATGCAACCCAAGAGGGGGGGTGAATTAGATTTTTAAAAATTTAAAAATCAACTTACAACTATGAGGATTATTTAACAATGAGCAGGATAAATGTGGAGAGTAAAATTTATGCAAGGTGTAAAAGTTAGATGCAAGAATGCAAGAAGATAAGGAAATTTAAAAGGAGAGCAAGTAAGCACAATACAAACAAAAAGATTGATAGTAGTTCGGTGCCAACCTTACACCTACATCCACTCTTCAAGCTCCTACTTAGAAATTCAAATCCACTAAACTGTATTCAATCCGAATACAATGTCGAAACCTCTGACTCTAGCTATTCCAAGCTAGAACACTTATTTTTCGAATATAAGCCAATTCAATACAATCTGATTCAAGATTCGGATCAATCTTTCCACATTTTGGAATCCTTCCAAAATAAGATATCAAATCAAAATAGAGTATAGCAGTTAATCATATAGAAATACAGATGTAGCTCTTTTAATGAGCAAATAAAGCTTTAAATATACTTTACACAATGAGAAGAAAGCTCTTTTGATTTTTCTCAAGGTGGTTGAAGACTTGAATGAGCTCTTGAGGGGTTGATGAACTTGAAATAAAAGCTTCTTTAACTTCAAGAGGACTCTTACTTGGGGTTGAAAATAAATGCTTGAAGAACCTTTTCAAAAACCTTGTTGATACCCTCCTTTAAGTACTTTTTATAGCTTCAAATAATGGTGGAGAGTAATCTAGGCTGAAATAGAGTCATTGGAGAACATTAAATAGACATTAAATGCAGCCAAAATGAGCTGAAAACTAGCCGTTGCGGAATTTTTCCATCACAGGGGTCGACTCATAGGGTCGACTCATGCTCATGAGTCGACTCATGGGGTCGACTTCTATGGCACAGAATAGAAAATGACTGTTCTATAATTTTGACCTACACAGTAGCAGAGGTTGACTCATAGGGTTGACTCATGCTCAGGGGTCGACTCATGGGATCGACTCACAGAGTGTGCCAGCCAAAGAATTCAACGTGCCGTTCAGCCCCTTTTGCCATGAGTCGACTCATGGGATCGACTCAAATATATAAATATAATTTTTTTTCAAAATATATATTCAAAAATATTAAAATTACCTCCAATAGATTACAAATCTTATGTTCTTGCTCTTGAGGCTTCCGAATCAGAACTTGATAAAATTATGATTTTGCCCTTGAAATACAATAAATCTTTTTTCAAGCCAAAATCATTAGTAACCCCCTCAAATACTTTGTAATCATCAAAATCAATTCAAGGAGCAACAATCTCTCCCTTTTTGATGATGACAAAATACTTGAGCAAAAGCATAAATAAAGCATTGAACATGAATTTCAAATTAGTGAAGATGTATTACTTCAATGTTATAGCCAAGTATTTGAATGAAATGCATCATAAGCAGTTTGAAGATCAATTTGAGATTTGTTTATAAGTTCATTTGCTTTGAAAATTAGATAAAAAAGGAGCTAATGATTTTGGTTCTTTGATACATTTACTTAATAATTTTGCTTATTACTAATTTTTTTATTGCTTATTGCTCATTTCTTTATTGCTTATTACTCAAATTTGATTTTGATTCTCTACTATCCCTTTTTGACAGCATCAATTAAGATTCTCTACTCCTCCTTTTAAGGGATCTTGAAAGGATAAATTTTTCTTACTCTCCCTTTTGATAGCATCAATTAAGATCTTAAGAGATTTTAAGGATAGAGAAAAAAAAAAGAAAGATGACAAAAATGACATATTTTCTTTACTCCCACTTTTTGATACCATATTATACTTCTTTAGCCCCCTTCTTTGATTGCTTATTTCTCTACTCTCCCTCAACATAACAAACATAAAGGATATATCAATTTACTCATCTAGAAGATATTGCAATTCATAGTATTTTTCAGCACTAATATGAGTTATTTTTCATATCTCATAGTTAAAAAATTCAAATTGATCACATTCATAGACATTCATTGAAAGTCAAAGCACACACACACACACACATATATATATATATATATTCAAAAGTGACTGAATACAAAAGGTGTCCCAATACACATGAGTCAACTCAAAATACAAAAGTCATAGATAGAAACTATCCAAGAGTTAATTAGCCAACAAATACAAGGCCCATAAGATAGATCCTAGACATAGGAGATAAACTAATCTAGATCTAATAGATGTTATGGCTAGAGGGATCAAAATCTGAAGAATCAGAGATAGGGTGAGGAGATGTAGGATCAAGTCTACGAGCACAACCTCGACCACGTCTGCCTCGGCCACGGATAGAGGTACCAGCACGAGTAGAGGGTTGAGAGGATTCTGGAGCCTGAGAAGCTATAGACTGTGCAATAAGAGAAAGTCTGATGGTGTCCAAAAGATCCAAGGCTCTCGAAACAGACTGCATCAGGGCACTGAACTGAGTAGAAGCATTCTCACTGGAGCCCCTGATCTCTCTCCTCAAGAAGTCAAAGCCACTCTCTAAAACTCTTTGAAGTCTAGCCACCTCTGCAGATAGGTCTGAGACCTCTGTGATGTCCTCATGCGGTTGGAGATGGGTTAAAGCTAATACTTGCCCCTGCAAATCTAATATTCTGCCTGTCAATCTTAAAATATATCCCTCAAGCTGCTCAATATGTACCGACTGAGCAGTGAGCATCTGAAAAATAGTAAAAATATGAGGGATCAGAGTCTGGTTTGAGTTAACCTGGGATGTCGATCTCTGTACAAAGACTGAAGTGGCAAACTTCTTAGACAAAATGGAAGCTACACGCTGGGACATCATCTCAATCTTATTATCTGCTAATCTAAACTCAGAAGGATATACCCTACTCTCTGACTGTGAAGCTGAAGCATGCCTTCTCACAGACTCTGAAGGACCAGCCTCGTGATCAGATATGAACTGAATATCTGAGGATGCTCCGTGATCACGAAGAGATGAAGACGGTCCCTCCTCCTCTGCTCTATCCTCCGCTCTATCCTTAACACCTTTTGTCTAACCACCATCAGTCTTAGAAAAATGCATGTGATGCAGTGTGTGGCGGTTGATGGTGTCAGAATGGGATAGTCTAGCAACTGTCTTCCCCTCAAAACTGACTCTGAACCTCCTAAAAACTAAGGTGAGTGCCATACCAAAAAGCAAGTGAGCCTTGGACCTGCTCAGGGTTTTCCTCATGGCCTCAAACATCAATGGTGGAAGGTTCAAGGGGGTTTCGATGATCACATGGTACATAATGCAAATGTCCCTATCAGATAGAAGGTCGTGTCTACCACTCCTAGGGACAAATTATTGGGAATAGTGTCCCAAAGCCAATTGTCAGCCTGTTGATGGTTGTACTCATTTTTGTATATGTACATGAATTATGAATTTATATAAATTATTTTGGTATTTTTCATCACAAAATGTTTCATCTTCTAATGAACTCCTATGTTATGGTGAAGTCCTTAGGACTATTTAGACTCGACAAAGGAAGATTTGTCGTTTAGTCCTTAAATCTGTTCGCGATCAAATGATACGTTGTTACCAAGGACGACAATGTTTATCAAGCATAGGTCGTTGTGTGCCATATAGGTTGGTTGTCCTCTTAACCAATAAGTGTGGAGACACTGGTATGGCATACAGGTAAGATGTAAGGGTACATCTGCACTGAACGTGACCGACTCCGGAGCTATTTCTGCTGTCAAAATTTGCTCCGATGGAATATGGGTATAAATATCCCTCCGACCTGAGACCACCATGGTGACTTGCAAGCAACTCACTGTACTTAGGCACTGGACTACCTGAATTTTTAATTCAGTGACGGAAGGCTGCTGGGTGTAGTCAAGTACTTGACTTATCGGTGCGTGTGTCAAGATGGGATTGACCACTCTAGTTTAGGAGCTGTGTATAGTCGTGTTTCAATTTAGCAAAATTTTGGCTAGGATAGTCCTTGTGAGGAGTCACAGGACTGTTTGAGTTGAGCACGATTCAGATGATCTGATCAAGGTTGATGATAACACTTAATTTAAGTATTTTAAAGCAAAAAATTATATTTAATTTATCTTATTTATTAATAATTTAATATTTTTTTTATGTTTTACAGGAAAGGTGATCGCCGATACAAAGAGTCCGATTCATAGATCAAAAAGACTCAAGTTTGAAGAAAATTAGACTTAAAATAAAATTAAAATAAAAGAAAGATGTATCCGGTATTATAGAAAATGAAGATACTATGCAAGGAATCCAAAAAGGATATAGATGTCATTATGAAGAAATAAAAGTTTCTTTTTGGAAGTGGAATAAAAAAGGTAGCGTGAAGTTCATTCATGCTGTTCCTGGGCGAGCAGCACAGCGCGCGCGAGCGCGTGAGCGCGTGGGTCCGGGCGTGAACGCACGGATGCGGGGCGGACGCGGATGCGGTGCGGACGCAGGACGGACGCAGGCAAGCACGGATCGCGGCAGCATAGGCGACGTGTGAACGCACGGACGTGGGGCAGAATGCGGACGATATGCAGGCGAACGTGGGTGCGGCATTCGGATGCATGGTATTTAGTATTTTTTTTAGTCCCATATCGAAAAATCATGTAAAACTCCTTCCTCCTAACACCTATAAAAAGGCTCTTATACTTTTATTTGAGATAATCTCAGAAATTCTTTTAGAACCTTGCATAGAGGAAAAAAAGGGACTACTTCATGAGCAGCTAGGCTAGCAGTCTCGGGAGTGGAGAAGAAACTTTGTAACGACACAGAGCGGGTTTATTATTCTAAACATTCTTGTATTTCTTTTTATGCAATAAAGATTATGCTTTTCATTTAAATTGTCATGATTTCTTTATTTGCTCTCTTTCATATGCTTTTATTTATGCTTTCCTATTAGATTAATATTAGGAACAATTTTTACTTTTCGGAGACGTGCCATGATTTACGGATACGGGGCATGCCGAGGAAAGAAGAGTTGTTTACCTAGTACTTTTCGGAGATGCATCGTGATCTACGGGTACGGGACGTGCCGAGAAAAGATAGGTATTTTTTCTAAAATTAATTGCATCAATTTAATTAAAAAAAAAGAGATACAACTCTGCTAGTACAAAATTAATTCAAAACTCCCAAGCTCTTTATTTTCTTATTACATCAATTTTAAGATAATTTATTTTCTAAATCAAAAACAACGCTTCTTTCTTTTATTTTGCAATCTCAACTTAGCCCAAGGTCTCTGAGGATACGATCTCGACTCATCCTACCTACGTAGTGAGTAGAGTTATTTTTGGTGCTATCAACGACTACGCATCAAATTTTGGCACCGTTGCCAGGGATCTTGGCACGATTGAATTAAAAAAAATTGAAATTTTTTTTTTTCAATTTTTATTTCTCACTTTAAATTTTTTTTCAGTACTTTCTAGCTAGATAATCTTATTTGCATAATTACATAATTACCTTGCATAACTAATTTACTACTTTTTAATCTTAGGAATTTTTCTGCTTAGAATAATTTGCTACTTTTTATAGCCTAGTGATTTATTGCTTTTTAGACTTAATCACTTAAACTTATTTTCTTGCAGAACTAAAAAAATAAAAAAATAAAAATATATATATATATATAAAAAGATAAAACTATAAACCTTTTAAAAAAAAAAAAAACGAGAAGCCACTGACATTTCATAACACTTAACTAAAATAGCGTAACCCCAAATATAAAAATTTCTAACTTGATTGGACACCTTGTTTTTTTTTTTTTTTTTTTGTATCTCATCTCCATAATTAACTTTAAGGGTGCAACCCATTAACTAAGATAAGGTGGGGATTTGATCACCCTTTCTTGGCCCATAAATCACTCCCTTGCATTTGCATAACCTAGACCTTAATCTAAAATCAACTAGACGTCAGCCCTAGGAATTTCGAGCTCAATAGGATAAGAAAGCTCTAGAGTTGAACCAAGTGCGGATTGGTTAATTGCTCGGTGTCTAAGGCAAGTGGTTAAAGAAAGTGATTTTCAATTGGTTTCGTTGACTGACCTGGCCAACGCAGTTGGTGTCTAAGAAAAGCAACGAGCAGGGAACCTCCCACATCTTATGCTTACCTGGCCGAGTCAGTTAGTCAGTCTTAAGCTTGGAGTGCTCAAAGGCGGTCTTGGAAGTTAGGAGCTGTCTAGATCTAAGTTAACCTTAGGATAGAAAGTCTATGATTGTTTAAGTTGATTGCAATTAACATCTAAACATTAACTAATTTCTTCCTTTTCATAGATTTAAGATTCTTAGGTTCTTCTCTTTAGATTTTCTTCATTCTTTTCTCACTTTATTATAAAAATATATATTATGAAAAGAAAATTTTTCTGTGTTTGCTCTACAGTATAATTGTAAGGTGTATGCTTGGCCGTAGATCGTTACGACCAGAAATCCAACCTTTTGATCCAGAAATAGAAAGAACCTTTAGAGCCAACAGACGTAAAAATATGGACCGAAATCAGGAGAATGATCCACCCAAGCAATTGAAGGAGTACTTTACTCCTTCCACATATACCTACTCTCCTTGTATTCAAGTGCCCCCTGTGGAGGCCACTCAATATGAAATTAAGTCCAGTATAATCCAAATGTTACCTTCATTTTATGGACTTAGTAATGAGGACCCTTATAAACATCTTGAAGAATTTCTTGAGATATGCTCAACTGTCAAAATTCACAACTTCTCCGATGATGCTCTTAGGTTAAAATTATTTCCTTTTTTACTTAAGGACAAAGCCAAATACTGGCTACATAATTTGGATTCTATGACTATATCAACCTGGGACCAGCTGCAAGGAGAGTTTCTCAAGAAATATTTTCCCATAGGAAAAACTAATCAAATAAGGAAAGCCATAACTAGTTTTTCCCAATTAGATGGAGAAATGTTTCATAAAATATGGGAGAGATTAAAGGATCTTATTAGAAAATATCCCCACCATGCTGTACCCAAGTGGCAGTTAATCCAATATTTTTATGATGGGCTATCTGAAAGACATCGACAAATGGTCGATGCATCATGCGGTGGGACATTCATGCTGAAAAATGAGAATAAGGCATGGCAACTGTTTGAAATTTTAAGTAAAAATTTATTACATCATATGTCTGCCTCTATTAGAGATAAACCCATGTTAAACCCAAAAAGAGGTGGAATATATGAAGTAGGAAATGCCATAGATATCCATCCTAAGGTAGATGAATTATCCCAAAAGTTAGATCGATTATTAAGTATAGGACAGTCACCTTCTCCATCCCGTCAGATACAAGATATATGTGCATTGTGTTCGAGCCCCACTCATTGTGTGAATGATTGTCCGGTTGCACCACAGTTTCCTGAATATGTACAAGAACAAGTCCATCAAGCCCAAACTACTCATAGATCAGAGAACAACCCCTATTCTAGTACGTACAATCCGGGATGGAGAAACCATCCGAATTTCTCATGGAAATCACAACCAGTGGTTCCTCCAGTGCAACAAAGATCAGGTTATCCGGATGCGACTTATAGGCATCCATCCCAGCTACAATACCAGAACCCTCCTCAACCCACTCCGAGTACTCATAGCTCGGGTTTCGGAGAAAAGGTACTGCAAGCACTTAAAGGACTAGAAATGAATATCCAACTCCTTCACTCTCATACGCAATCAATAGCAAAGCTAAAGACCTAGATAGGTCAGCTAGCAACAGCTTTCAGTAGGAGGGAAGAAGGCAAATTACCCAGTCAGCCTATTAATAATCCAAAAGGACAGTACATGGCTGAAAGCTCCATTGGTCCTGAAACTTTTTTCGAACATGCCAAATCGATTATGACCCTTAGAAGCAGAAAAATCTTAAATCAACCTGAAGTAATCCAACAACAAGAGCAACCAATTTCAGCTACAACAGAAAAGAAGAAACTTGAAGAGAAGAAAAAGCCTATTAACCCAGCACCTGCACCTAAAGCTCCATTTCCCAGTGCTTTAGAATCCTCTCTGCCTCTTGATAAGAAGGGTATAAAAATGAATAAAATGTTGGAACTGTTTAAACAGGTTTAGATAAACTTACCTCTTCTCGATGCCATTAAGCAAGTTCCAACCTATGCTAAATTTCTAAAGGACCTGTGTACACAGAAACGAAAATCAAAGGCACAAATACCAAGAAAAGTCCACCTAACTGAGCAGGCTAGCTCAATTTTCCAGCAAATTGCCCTACCCAAACTGAAAGATCCAAGTACTCCAATTATTTCTTGTGTCATAGGGGACCTCACAATTAAGAAGGCATTATTAGACTTGGGTGCAAGTGTCAACCTTCTCCCGAGCTCTGTATATGACCTATTTGGATTTGGAGAGTTAAAACCCACGACAGTGACCTTACAACTAGCAGACCGATCCATTAAGGTACCCCATGGAATGCTGGAAGACGTATTGGTGAAAATAGATGAATTTTACTTTCCTGTTGACTTTCTTCTGCTGGATATGGAATCTGGCAGCAACCCCAACCAAATACCAATCATCCTAGGTAGACCCTTCTTAGCAACCGCTAATGCTTGTATAAATTGTAGAACCGGAGTTATGGATGTATCTTTCGGAAATAAGAAGCTAAGGTTGAATATTTTCAATGCATCTTTGGGACCACCGTGTACGACCATAATGAGATCAACTTGTTAGAAGAAGTTATAGAAGATAAAGCTCCTGCCTTGCTCAACTCAGATCCTTTACAGGCATGTCTAACACATTTTGGAATGGATAATTTTGATATTGATTGATACACTGAAGAAATACATGCTTTGCTAGAACCTCCCAATTTTAGCACCAATCCCCCTTGGACTGTAAAGTACGAGCAATTACCAATTCAATCAAGCCCTCTGGTACCATCCTTAGAAGCACCACCTACTCTAGAGCTAAAGCCTCTTCCTGCCACACTGAAATATTCATTTCTTGGATCCAATGACACCCTTCCAGTGATCATTGCATCTGACCTAACCAACAACCAGGAAGACAAACTTGTCGGGGTACTCAAAAAGCATAAAGAGGCTATAGGGTGGTCAATTGCCGATTTGAAGGGTATAGATCCTTCTGTTTGCATGCATTATATTCACTGTGAGGTTGAGGCAAAACCACATAGGGATATGCAATGAAGATTGAATCCGAATATGCGGGAAGTCGTGAAAAAGGAAGTAGTGAAATGGCAAGATGCTAGAATTATCTACCCAATTTTGGATAGCCAATGGGTTAGTCCAACCCAGGTAGTACCTAAGAAGTTAGGTATTACCGTAGTAGAGAATGATGAGGGTGAGTTAATTCCAACTGGTTGGTGAGTATGTGTGGACTACCGAAAGCTGAATGCCGTTACTAGGAAAGATCATTTTCCTTTGCCTTTTATTGACCAAATTTTAGAATGGCTAGCAGGACAAAGTTTCTTCTATTTTCTAGATGGATATTCGGGATATAATCAGATCCCGATATTTTTTGCTGATCAAGAAAAGACTACCTTCACATGCCCTTATGGAACATTTGCATTTAGACGTATGCCATTCGGTCTCTACAATGCACCAGCCACTTTTCAACGGTGCATTTTGGCCATCTTTTCTAATATGGTAAATAAATTTTTAGAAGTCTTCATGGATGATTTTTCAGTATTTGGCTCTACCTTTGATGATTGTCTTCAGAACCTAGCCAAGGTTCTTCAACGATGTATAGAGATAAATTTGGTTTTAAGTTGGGAGAAGAGCCATTTTATGGTTCGTGAAGAAATCGTGCTTGGACATATTGTATCCAAGTGGGGGATTGAAGTAGATAAAGCAAAGGTTGAAGTAATCTTGAAATTGCCTCCCCCAACCTCGGTTAAACAGGTGCGATCCTTTCTAGGCCATGCAGGTTTCTATAGGCGCTTCATTAAGGATTTCAGCAAGATATCAGGATCCTTGTGCAACTTGCTTGCCAAGGAAAATTCTTTTGATTTTAATGAAGAGTGCCTAACTGCTTATAATAAACTCAAAACTGCTTTAACCACTGCACCAATCATAAAATCTTCGGATTGGACCCTACCATTTGAAATCATGTGTGATGCTTCTAATTATGCTATAGGGGCAGTCCTTGGGCAAAGATTTAATCGAGAACCATATGTAATTTATTATGCAAGTAAAACTCTTTCAGATGCTCAATTGAATTACACCACGACTGAAAAGGAGTTACTCGCTGTTGTGTTTGCCCTAGATAAATTTAGATCATACCTTTTGGGCTCCAAGGTCCTAGTATACTCCGATCATGCAGCACTGAAACATCTGCTATCCAAAAAAGATACAAAACCTAGGCTGATTAGATGGATCCTTCTATTACAAGAATTTGATTTAGAAATTTTAGACAAAAAGGGCTCCGAAAACTTGGTAGCAGATCATATTTCTAGGATCCTGGTAGAATACAATAAAGAAAGGATTAAAGATAGGTTTTCGGATGAACAACTCTTTTCAATCTCTTCCACTGATCTTTCCTGGTTCGCTCATATAGTCAATTACTTGGCAGTGGGATAAATCCATCTCACTGGACCCAACAAGAGAAAAATAAATTTTTCTCCCAAGTAAAGTACTATTTCTGGGAAGAACCAGAATTGTTCAAATATTGCCCAGATCAAGTAATCCGACGTTGTGTCCCCGAGTGTGAAGTCCAAGGTATTCTTACTTTCTGCCACTCGTTAGCATGTGGGGGACATTTTAATGGAAGAAAAACTGCAGCAAAGGTGTTGCAGAGTGGATTTTATTGGCCGACACTATTCAAAGATGCACATGAATTTGGCCGTAATTGCTTGCGATGCCAGCAAACAGGAAATATTTCAAGAAAAGATATGATGCCCCTGTCCCCTATTCTTGTTGTAGAAATTTTTGATGTTTGGGGAATTGATTTTATGGGATCCTTTCCCTCCTCATTTGGATTCGAGTATATTTTGGTAGCAGTGGACTACGTATCAAAATGGGTAGAGGCTATGGCAACCCGAACCAATGATCACAAAATCGTGATCAAGTTCATTCAGCATAACATCTTTAATCGATTTGGATACCCAAGAGCCATAATTAGCGATGGGGGTACACACTTCACGAATAAGCACTTCGACATGCTAATGAAAAAATATGGAATAACTCATAAAGTTTCCACACCTTATCACCCCCAGACAAGTGGTCAAGTTGAGGTCTCCAATAGAGAGATCAAGCATATTCTTGAAAAAATGGTAAGACCCGATAGAAAAGACTGGTCAGCATGCTTGGATGATGCATTATGGGCTTACCGTACTGCTTTTAAAACACCCATAAGAATGTCTCCTTATCGACTTGTATTCGGAAAAGCTTGTCATCTGCTGGTGGAATTGGAACATCATGCATTTTGGGCCATACGATAATTTAACTTTGATATGAAAAATGCAGGTTCCAATAGGAGACTTCAACTAAATGAACTTGAAGAGCTACGCAATGAAGCATATGAGAGTGCCAGAATTTATAAGGCTCGAACTAAAGCAAACCACGATAAATTCATTGCACGAAAAATATTCGAGCCCAATCAAAAAGTTTGGCTCTTCAATTCTAGGTTGCATCTATTTCCTGGAAAACTTCGCTCACGTTGGGACGGACCTTTCATTGTAACTCAGGTATTTCCTCATGGAGCTATAGAACTCAAAAATTCTAAACAGGGGAACACTTTTAAAGTGAACGGTCAGCGATTGAAACCTTACATAGATGGAATTAGTGATGGAGAATTAATTGAATCTGTTGATTTAGTGGATCCAAAACCGCCATAATACTCAATTCAGTCTGGCTGAAGACGTAAAACTTAGCATTTATTGGAAGGCAACCCAACGATTTCATATTTTTTACTTTACCGCAGCTGCAGGAATTTAGAACAAGAGCCTATTAATCAATGAAGCTATCTTCAACTTTCGAAGCAAAATTATCCTAGGTGCACTCTCTCCTTTTATTTTCTTTGCTTTCCTACTCCATTGAGGACAATGTAGATTAAGTTGGGGGGGAGGAAAGTAATCAAATCCTCAAGTATGGTCAGAAATAATTAGTTTGGTGTATCCAAATTTTATTTTGATTAAGAGTCAATTAGGCATCCTAAACAATGAATGATTAATGGTCAAGATAATTTTAGAGATACTGAGAAATAAATTATTAAGAAAACCCAATAAATGGTAGGGTTTAGACTAGACCAAATTTTAGGAGTGATTCTACAACCCTCTTCTTACTGATCTCAATAAAGAATCTGCTTCATGAGAAATTGGGTAGAAAGGTCGAGGTATGTAAAAAAAAAAAACAACAACATTGGTTTCCTACTGAGTAACCGGACCCTTTCGCCTAAGTAAGCATTGTGGTTCACGTAAAAAGGTAGGCAATGTTAAAATATATATATATATATATATATATATATATATATATATATATATATATATAATAAACCTCTTTCCCATTAAGTTAGAGGATTTAAAGAGTAAAGTGGGGAGTTGGTGAAAGAAAAGCTCTTGAAATTTCTTTAGTTAATACTCAGCCACTAATTGGGTCAAATTGATATTCCAAGGAAGTATCTCTTTAATGGTCTGACCAAGTATCACTTACCTTTTGGGATGCCTAACCTAATTTTTTATTCAAAATCAAGTCGGTACACAATGCTGATATATCTATTTTACTCGAGGATGAGCAAAATTCAAGTTGGGGGGTGTGATAAATACTTAATTTAAGTATTTTAAAGCAAAATATTATATTTAATTTATCTTATTTATTAAGAATTTGATGTTTTTTTTTATGTTTTATAGGAAAGGTGATCGCCGATACAAAGAGTCCGATTCATAGATCAAAAAGACTCAAGTTTGAAGAAAATTAGACTTAAAATAAAATTAAAATAAAAGAAAGACGCATCCGGTATTATAGAAAATGAAGATAGTATGCAAGGAATCCAAAAAGGATATAGATGTCATTATGAAGAAACAAAAGTTTCATTTTGGAAGTGGAATAAAAAAGGTAGTGTGAAGTTCATTCATGCTATTCTTGGGCGAGCAGCACAGCGCGCGGAGCACGTGAGCACGTGGGTCTGCGCGTGAACGCACGAACGTGGGGCGGATGCGGACGCAGGACGGACGCAGGCAAGTACGGATCATGGCAGTGCAGGCAACGCGTGAACGCATGGACGTGGGGCAGAACGCGGACGACATGCAGGCGGACGCGTGGTCTTTAGTATTTTTTTTAATCCCATATCGAAAAATCATGTAAAACTCCTTCCTCCTAACACCTATAAAAAGGCTCTTGTACTTCTATTTGAGATAATCTCAGAAATTCTTTTAGAACCTTGCATAGAGGAAAAAAAGGGACTACTTCATGAGCAGCTAGGCTAGCAGTCTCAGGAGTGGAGAAGAAACTTTGTAACGACATAGAGCGGATTTATTGTTCTAAACTTTCTTGTATTTCTTTTTATGCAATAAAGATTATACTTTTTATTTAAATTGTCATGAGTTCTTTATTTGCTCTCTTTCATATGCTTTTATTTATGCTTTTCTGTTAAATTAATATTAGGAATAATTTTTACTTTTCGAAGACGCACCGTGATCTACGGATACGGGGCGTGCCGAGAAAAGAAGAGTTGTTTACTTAGTACTTTTCGAAGATGCATCATGATCTATGGGTATGGGACGTGCCGAGGAAAGATAGGTTTTTTTTTTAAGATTAATCGCATCAATTTAATTAAAAAAAAAGAGATACAACTCTGCTAGTACAAAATTAATTCAAAACTCTCGAGCTCTTTATTTTCTTATTACATCAATTTCAAGATAATTTATTTTCTAAATCAAAAACAACGCTTCTTTCTTTTATTTTACAATCTCAACTTAGCCCAAGGTCCCTGAGGATATGATCTCAACTCATCCTACCTACGTAATGAGTAGAGTTATTTTTGGTGCTATCAACGACTACGCATCAGTTGACAGTTAAACCCTGAGTCGTCCTAAACACAGGGGTCAAAAGGATGAATTATACAGTAACCATATTCATGTAGGTTCTGAGTGTTGCGATTGTGACTCTTTGATCTATCCGGATGTCGGGTACCATTGCTAGATGGTCACTTCGATTAGTATAGGAATTGGTTCCTGTGCTACCGGCTTAGGTTCGAACCTGTAAGGTCACACACATTAGAGATTTCTATTTGATCTGATGGCTGATATAGAATCCTAAATATTTGAGACTCAGTGATCGAGGATTAGGATTCTCTGATCACAAGTTCCACACATTATGGGTACCGGAGTCAAGAGTCCCACTGATTGGGACTTTTCGATCAGGGTTACATATCGATGAATTCTGATGCCTGATTGTCCATCAGATTTGGACTCAGTATTTATGAGAGGTTAAATTAGTGATTTGATCGCTAATTAACTCAATTTGATTGAGTAATTATTTTTAGATCAAGTCCAATTGAATTGGATTCAGTTGGGTTTGACCCGATTAGGTTAAGAGTTGACCTAATCGTCAAGATGGTTTGGTCCCTGATTTGATCAGAGGTTGGGCTTAGTCAATTCCTAATTTGATTAAGATTTTATTGAACATAATTAAGCCTAATTAAGTTGGGTTTAAATTAGTCTAATTGGATCTAACTTATTTGGTTCAATTAGGTTGGTTTAAATAATTAAACCACCTTGACCCAATCTCCATGCGCCACCTCACTTCCATTGCACCCATTTGAATTCATGAGAAAGAACTTCTCATGAATTTTTTTCTCACGCCAAGCCCTCTCCACGTCCCACTTTAATGTGCTAAATGAATAGATAAGGATGATTGGTTGGCCATTCAAATTCAAAATAAAGTTTGAATTTGAATGGGCAATCAATCTTTGCACCTTATCACTTTTTTTACGCTCCATTTATTACATGAGAAAAGGTTTCTCATCAAATCACTCCATGCATAATTTAAGCCACGCCTCACACCTTTAGTGGATAAGGGATGAGTTGGTGTCCATTTTAATTCAAATTTGATTTGAATTCAAATGTGCAATTAGTCATCTTTATCCTTTCTTTTGGATAAGACGTTTGACGTTGTTATAAAAGGAGGAGAAGAGTGGGGCGTGTAAGAAAAAGATTTTTGAAAAAAAAAATTTTGGGGTGTGAGAAGTCTTGTGCATGAGAAGAAAGCCCATATCCTTCCAAGAGAAAAAAAAAGAAAAGTGGGTGCAAGGTTTCCGGTGAGTTCCCTAGAGTTTTAGCCTGGGGTTCGGATAGTGAGAAAGTGAGCTACGAGTGTCGTGAGCCCACAAAATCTCAGAAAGATCTTCAACATCCTCTCAAGCATATCTGTTGATGATCTGGAGTATCTGAAGAATCGACAGACATCGATCGAAAGAGTTTGATCAGTATCGACCGTCGAAAGGGCTCTACAATGAGCTAGCACTCGTGAGGAGTCGATCAAATCAGGAGCTTCGTGTGGATAATCCACAGAGGTCAGACATACTGTGTGGCTACGTCACGATGATCAGATTCTTCCGACGGTGATCAGATTGTGGTGATCTACTACCCGCACAAAGATATTGTGTTCTGAACACATTACAGTAAAGGTTTACTATTCGAATTTGAATTTCAAATTTAAATACATACATGCTATATATCATATTTGGATCCTAGTGTAGGATAAATTTATATTAATTAGTTAGATTAATTAATATTTTTCCATTATAAAATCATAATTTAAAAAAGTTTTAAAATTACCATTTTACCCCTACACTGAATTTTTCTCCACAAATGGTATCAGAGCGGGTTCTTAGATATGATATATATATTTGCATGTGTAGATTAAGTTATAATCTAAAAGTTTAAATTTAAAAGGTGAAATTCAAAAATTTAAAATTTGAAAGTTGTTCGAAATTCAAAATTCAAAAATTTGAAATTCAAAATTTGAATTTTGAATTTTGAAATTTGAAATTCAAAATTTAAAAATTTGAAATTCAAAATTTGAAATTTGGTTAAAATTTTAAATTTGAAATTCAAAATTTAAAATTCAAATTTTGAAATTCAAAATTTGAAATTCAAAATTCAAAATTTAAAATTTGTTTGAAATTTAAAATTCAAAATTTAAAATTTAAAATTTAAAATTTAAATTTTAAAATTGATATATTTAGATATACTTGATCCAAGTAGTAAGTAATCGAACTAGGTTGGTTGCCATGGCCGTCTGGTCATAAGAGAAAAGTAGGGTTTAAAGGCCCTCTCCTCCCATTCGATGGGGTCTCATATGGTGGTAGGAGTGCCGCTGTAATTATATCCCATGCAGATGAAGCAGCAAAAGAAATTAATTGTAAAGGTTCAATTGTGAAATTTATCATGAATGTGTTAGATTAGATCTAAAGAAATATTCATGATTTATTTTGATTGAGTTATTTTTTGTTATGTAATTAGCAATAGGATTGCTATTTATGAAATGTGTTGATCTATTTGTGAAATGAGTCAACATATTTGGTGAACAAAAAATAAAACCTTTCAAATTTGAAAATTATTTTCGAAATGCCAAACCCTGACCCATCAGCCCAAATACTTAATTAAAAGAATTAAGTGTTGTCTAGTAGGTCTAGAATTATGAATTAAAACCTAAGACAATTGCATAAACTTATGGGTCAATGGGTTAGATGGATTAGGTCCATAATTGGGTTAGACCTAAGGTTAGCTTAAAGAAATAGACTAAATTAGAGTAATTGATCAAATCTAATCAAAAGTTGAATTAGATTAGGTCAAGGATACTCTAGATTCAACTTCAATAGTTGTAGTTGAATGGGTCCATGTCTTTAACTAGACCAAGATGGACTTAATTCATGGCTAAGCAGTGGAACCCTATTTACTAAGTTGATCAAATTAAAACTAATGAACCGGTTGGTGTCAAGGTAAGTTTGGTAGTTTGACCAATGGTTTTTAAGTGGGAGCTACTCGCAGTGATTTGATCTCTGATGAGTTAATGGCTTATCCCCACCACTGATCTCACTTACCTGGCCAACTTGATGAATTAGGTTTTGATTAGATCACTTGGTGATTAGGGCTCACTCATGTCATTAGGTAAATCAGTTTGACTGATTTAGGTGCTCCTAATGCCAGCTTTAATTAAATCTTTTTTAATCTGACTTGGTGAAGTCAGTGGGAGGATTGAAATTGACTGGATATTTTCTTCTCATCTATCCTTTAATAAAATCCTCAAAAAAAAAATATTAGGTCCCTAAAAATGATTAAGTTATATTGATAACTAAGTCATAGCCTCCCATTAAGTGAGTGATAATGAGTCCATTAGTTTAATAATCATTGGAGGTCCAAAGGCCTGGTGCTTATTGACTAA
The DNA here is from genome assembly GCF_000442705.2 of Elaeis guineensis. Taxonomy (NCBI): domain Eukaryota; kingdom Viridiplantae; phylum Streptophyta; class Magnoliopsida; order Arecales; family Arecaceae; genus Elaeis; species Elaeis guineensis. The sequence continues at coordinate 71,207,175 of NC_025997.2, forward strand.
TGGAATTATCATTCATAATATGATAATTTGGTTTGAGTCTTTCTAATGGTGATCAGGTTGGCTGGCCAAAGTCGGGCCTGATCATTTATGGGTCCGATTCATCAAATCAAATTATGTTAATGGTTGGACCTAACCAGATCTTTTCAGTGGAGGCCAAAGCCTACTGATTAGGTTCTGGGGCAAAATCAATTACTAGAAGTTGGTTAGAGAAACAACTGGTTATGAACCTACCCATAGATGCATATGGGTTGACCAACCAAAGTTGGGCTCGTGTGTAGTCTGTGTAGATTCTAGTACCCTCTAAGGAATTAAAGTAATTCCTCGAACTGGAGGTTGAGGCTACCAGTTCGTAAAAATACTGGGAGAAACTTTAGACTAAAGTCCAAGTCTTTAGTATTTATAATTTATGTACTAATAGAGGTTTGGTTTTTCTTTATGCAGCTATGGCCACTACCCTGTCTCTCTGGTCATTATTAGATAATGACAAGCTCATGGGACCTAATTTCGATAGCTGGTATTGAAAATTAAAAATCATCCTTGAGCATGAGCGGATCCTTTATGTAGTAACGGATCCGGCACCTGAGGAGCCAGCCCCGAACATTAGAGGGACGATCCGAGATACTTATCAGAAGTGGTTCAACGACCGCACTACCATTCGGTGCATTATGCTGGCAGCAATGAATGATGAGTTCAGTCGCAGGTTTCAAAACGCCCAGCCACAGGAGATGCTTCAAATGTTGAACGACTCCTTTGGCACGCCTGACGACGTAGAAAGGCACAAAACTAGTTGTGCTATTTTCAATGCTCGAATGAGGGATGGAGCCTCAGTCACTGATCATGTACTATACATGATCGAAATGATTGAGCACCTAACTAAACTGGGCTTTCCCCTGCACGAGCAGCTCAGTAAGGATGCGATCCTTAATTCATTGCCCAAGTCCTTCCTCCCCTTCCTTACTCATTTTTGGATGACAAAGCCTGCAGTGAACTACCACGGTTTGTTGGGATTACTGCAAAACTTTGAGAAGGATCACCAGCTCTATAAGGAGTCGGTGAATGTTGTGGGAGGGTCTTCTTCTGGTCATCGACCCTTTAAGAAAGGGAAGAAGAAGTTCAAGAAGAAGAAGAATAAGAAGGTGCAGCTGCATGCTGGGACATCTGCACAGGGTCAGACCAAGAAGCGCAAGCTCGACCAGAGCCAGATGGAGTGCTTCTTTTGCTAGAAGCAGGGGTACTGGAAGAGGAACTGTCCTCTATACATTGCTTCTCTAGACCCGAATAGGCCGAAGAAGAAGCAAGGTACTTATATGATAACACTTTGCAACTTTTTCATTTGTGATACTACTGCCTGGGTATTGGATACCGAAAGCCCTTATCATATTTGCAATTCGATGCAGGGTCTGCAGGTCAGTAGGAGATTTGATGAAGGCGAGAGGTTCCTGAACATTGGAGATGAAAGCAAAGTTCCAGTTCTAGCATTAGGAATCATGAACCTTGTAATCAATTCTCGAAACGTAATTCTGAGTGAATGTCACTATTGTCCAAGCTTTTTATTAAATAATATTTCTGTAGGCCTTTTGGCCATGAACGGTTATCAATTTTTAATAAAAGAAAATATTTGCAATATCATTTTGAATGGTGTTACAATGTTTGTTGGACAACTTAATAATGGAATTTACTTTCTATCACAACCTGTTAATGTGGTTCAAACCTTCGGTAAACGTCCTAGAATAGATAATATGTCAGAAGTCTACCTTTGGCACTGTAGGCTAGGTCATATCAATAAGAACAGGATAAACAGGTTGGCTCAAGAAGGAATTCTTGAAGTAGGTGATTGTGAATCACTTCCAACCTGTGAGTCCTGTCTTCTTGGTAAAATGACCAAATCACTTTTTACTGAAAAAGGTGAGCGAGCCAGTGAACTCTTGGGTTTGGTACATTCTGATGTATGTGGACCCATGAGCTCAAGTGCAAGAGGTGGATATTTCTACTTCATAACCTTCACAGATGACCTATCGAGGTATGGGTATGTCTATTTAATGAAGCATAAATTGGAGTTGTTTGAAATGTTCAAACTATTCCGAAATGAGGTAGAAAAACAAACTAGAAAGTGTATTAAAACTCTTCGATCTGATCGAGGAGGTGAATACCTTTTCAATGATTTTCTAACATATCTTGGAGAGAATGGGATTCTCTCTCAGTGGACTCCTCCTGGAACACCACAACATAATGGTGTATCTGAAAGGAGGAATCGGACCTTGTTGGACATGGTTCGATCCATGATGGGGTTTGCTGGTCTGTTGATCTCTCTCTGGAGATATGCGCTCGAATCGGCTTGTTACCTTCTAAATAGAGTTTCGAATAAGTCTGTAACCAAAATGCCATATGAGATATGGATAGGACGTAAGCCAGTACTCTCGCACCTTAGGGTTGGGGGTGTCCGGCTTATATTAAATGTTTAATTACGGACAAGCTTGGACCTAGGTCTGACAAGTGTAATTTTATAGGGTACCCAAAAGAGACCAAAGGGTATTACTTCTACCTAGCTGATGAGCAAAAAGTGTTTGTCAGCCTTAAGACAATCTTTTTGAAAAAGGAGTTCGTTGGTGAAGGGACTGTTGCCTCTAAGATCAAACTTGACGAAGTTCGGCAAGTGAAAAAACCGACACAAGTTGCTGAACCTGAACTGGATTTGGTTAGATCAGATCTGGAGCCATTGTTCAAGCACCCTTAAGGTGATCTGGTAGAGTACCAAGTCAACCGGACAGATACTATGGTTTCTTGGTCCGGAACGGTGATCCTATCGAACTTGATAAAAATAATGAGGATCCGATCACCTACATGGATGCAATGCAGAGACCCGACTCTGAGAAATGGCTGGAGGCCATGAAATCCGAAATGGAGTCCATGAAGGTCAACGATGTGTGGACATTGGTTGACCCACCCGAAGGAGTAAAACCCATAGGGTGTAAGTGGGTCTTCAAGAGGAAAAGAGGTGCAGACAGAAAGGTGGAAACCTATAAAGCCCGTTTGGTTGCCAAGGAATATCGTCAATGTTATAGTATAGACTATGATGAGACATTTTCTCCTGTGGCAATGCTCAAATCCATTCGAATTATGCTTGCGATAGCTGCCCATCTGGACATGAAATCTGGCAGATGGATGTGAAGACAGCTTTCCTAAATGGAGAGCTGGATGAAGAGATGTATATGATACAAGCTGAAGGATTCACATCCATAGATGAGTCTAAGGTGTGCAGGCTACAGAGGTCCATTTATGGACTTAAGCAGGCATCACGGAGTTGGAACATATATTTTGATAAGACGATCAAGACGTATGGCTTCGTTAAGAACGGAGAAGAGCCATGCATTTATAAGTAAGCTAATGGTCCAGTAGTAGTATTTCTTATATTATATGTGGATGACATTCTCTTAATCGAGAATGATGTCCCTGCATTACAGGGAATAAAGATTTGGCTGTCGTCACAGTTCTCCATGAAGGATCTGGGAGAAGCTTCCTATATCCTAGGGATGAGGATCTATAGGGATAGATCTAAAAGGTTGCTTGGTTTATCTCAGTCCATGTACATTGATACTATGCTAAAGAGGTTCAGCATGGAGAATTTCAAGAAAGGCTATCTTCCGATAGGCCATGAAATTTCTCTCTCAAAGAGGGATTGTCTGACAATACCTCAAGAGAGAGAGCATATGGGTAGGATTCCATATGCTTCGATAGTGAGATCTATCATGTACGCCATGACACGTGCACGATCAAATGTGGCTTACTCACTAAGGGTAGTGAGTAGATACCAATCTGATCCACAGGAGAATCACTGGAAGATTGTTAAAACCATCCTGAAGTATTTAAGAAATACTAAGGACCAGTGGCTTGTTTATGGTGAATCAGACTTGAGACTTATAGGGTTTACAGACTCTAGTTTCCAGTCTGATCACGATGACAGCAAAAATGTGTCGGGATTTATTTTTATCCTTAATGATGGGGCTATCTGCTGAAAAAGTTTTAAGCAGCACACAGTGGCTGATTCAGTTTACGAGGCAGAGTATGTCGCTGCATCAGATGCTGCCAAAGAAGCGGTGTGGCTGAGAAAATTCATCATCGAGCTCAGAGTAGTACCCTCCCTTGTTGGTCCAGTTCTGCTCTACTGTGACAGCTCTGGAGCCATTGCTCAGGCGAAGGAACCAAAGGCACACCAGCGGACGAAGCATATTCTGTGCCGCTACCATCTCATCCAAAAAATTATGGATCAAGGTGATGTTGATCTTCAGAAGATCGATGGGAAGGAAAACCTGGCTGACCCATTCACTACAAGTCGAAGATGGGTATTAGATACTGCACCGATTGGCTTTAGGCCAAGTGGGAGATTATTGGGAATAGTATCCCAAAGCCAATCGTCAGCCTGTTGATGGTTGTGCTCATTTTTATATATGTACATGATTATGAATTAATAAAAATTATTTTGGTATTTTTCATCATAAAATATTTCATCTTCTAATGAACTCCTATGTTGTGGTGAAGTCCTTAGGACTATTTAGACTCCACAAAGGAGGATTTGTCGTTTAGTCCTTAAATCTGTTCACGACCAAATGATACGTTGTTACCAAGGACGATAATGTTTATCAAGCATAGGTCGTTGTGTGCCATATAGGTTGGTTATCCTCTTAACCAATGAGTGTGGAGATACTGGTATGGCATACAGGTGAGATGTAAGGGTACATCTACACTGAACGTGACCGACTCTGGAGCTATTTCTACTGTCAAGATTTGCTCTGATGGAATATGGGTATAAATATCCCTCTAACCTGAGACCACCACGGTGACTAGCAAGCAACTCACTGCACTTAGGCACTGGACTACCTGAATTTTTAATTCAGTGACGGAAGGCTGCTGGGTGTAGTCAAGTACTTGACTTGTCGGTGCGTTTGTCAAGATGGGATTGACCACTCCAGTTTAGGAGCTGTGTACAGTCGTGTTTCAATTTAGCAAAACCATGGCTAGGGTAGTCCTTGTGAGGAGTCACAGGACTGTTTGAGTTGAGCACGATTCGGATGATCTGATCAGGGTTGACAGTTTAACCCTGAGTCATCCTAAACACAGGGGTCGAAAGGATGAATTATACAATAACCATATTCATGTAGATTTTGAGTGTTGTGATTACGACTCTTTGATCTATCCGAATGTCGGGTACCATTGCTAGATGGTCACTTCGATTAGTACAAAAATTGGTTCCTGTGCTACTGGCTTAGGTTCGAACCTGCGGGGTCACACACATTAGAGGTTCCTATCTGATCTGATGGCTGATGTAGAATCCTACATGTTTGGGACTCAGTGATCGAGGATCAAGATTCTCTGATCATGAGTTTCACACATTATGGGTATCGGGGTCAAGAGTCCCACTGGTTGGGACTTTTCGATCAGGGTTACATATCGATGAATTCTGATGCCTGATTGCCCATCGGATTTGGACTCAGTATTTATGAGAGGTTCAATTAGTGATTTGATCGCTAATTAACTTAATTTTATTGAGTAATTATTTTTGGATCAAATCCAATTGAATTGGATTCAGTTGGGTTTGACCCGATTAGGTTAAGAGTTGACCTAATCGTCAAGATGGTTTGGTCCCTGATTTGATTAGGGGTTGGGTTTAGTCAATTCCTGATTTGATTAGGATTTTATTGAGCCTAATTAAACCTAATTAAGTTGGATTTAAATTAGTCTAATTGGACCTAACTTATTTGGTTCAATTAGGTTGGTTTAAATAATTAAACTACCTTGACCCAATCTCCATGTGCCACCTCACTTCCATTGCACCCATTTGAATTCATGAGAAAGAACTTTTCATGAATTTTTTCCTCACGCCAAGCCCTCTCCACATCCCACTTTAATGTACCAAATGAATGGATAAGGATGATTGGTTGGCCATTCAAATTCAAAATAAAGTTTGAATTTGAATGGACAATCAATCTTTGCACCTTATCCCTTTTTTTACGCCTCATTTATTACATGAGAAAAGGTTTCTCATGAAATCACTCCATCCATAATTTAAGCCACGCCTCACACCTTTAGTGGATAAGGGATGAGTTGGTGTCCATTTGAATTCAAATTTGATTTGAATTCAAATGTGCAATTACTCATCTTTATCCTTTCTTTTGGATAAGATGTTTGACGTTGTTATAAAAGGAGGAGAAGAGTGGGGTGTGTAAGAAAAAGATTTTTGAAAAAAAAATTCTGGGGCGTGAGAAGGAAGCCCATATCCTTCCAAGAGAAAAAGAAAGAAAAGAAAGAAAAGTGGGTGCAAGGTTTTCGGTGAGTCCCCTAGAATTTTAGCCTGGGGTTCGGGAAGTGAGAAAGTGAGCTACGAGTGTCGTGAGCCCACAAAATCTCAGGAAGATCTTTAACATCCTCTCAAGCACGTCTGTTGATGATCCAAAGCATTTGAAAAATCGACAGACATCGATTGAAGGAGTTCGATCAGTATCGGCCATCAAAAGGGCTCTACAATGAGCTAACACTCGTGAGGAGTCGATCAAATCGGAAGCTTCGTGTGGATAAAATGTAGAGGCCAGACACGCTGTGTGGCTGCATCGCGATAATCAGACTCTCTCGATGGTGATCAGATTGCGGTGATCTACTACCCACACAAAGGTATTGTGTTCTGAACACATTACAGTAAAGTGTTTACTATTCGAATTTGAATTTCAAATTTAAATGCATGCATGCTATATATCATATTTAGATTCTAGTACAGAATAAATTCATATTAATTAATTAGATTAATTAATATTTTTTTATTATAAAATTATAATTTAGAAAAAATTTTAAAATTATCATTTTACCCCTGCACTGAATTTTTCCCCACACAAATAGTTTGGTTACCAAGTGATGTAACAGCCTCATCTCAACAGAAAGAATTTTTGCTTCTAATTTATTTAGACTTTCAGTATAGGTTTTCTCTAAGATAACATTAATTCCTTCTTCTTTAATAGGGAGCTCCATATTGGTATAGCCTTCACAAGGCAAATGCAGTATCTGTCTCAAATATACTGGATCAAGAATAACATCAATACCTTTTACTGTAGATTTCACTGTTCCATTGCTATAGCTCAAATTTAAGTAAAAATTTCTGACTAGATCGACATAAGTATTTTTCTTTAAAGAGCAATAAAATTTCCATTCTTGATACTTAATCTTCGATCCAATAGTGAACCCTTCTTTTTCAAAAAATTTTAAATCAATATTTTTTTTGGGTTCCACTTTTCGATCAGAGAAAGGTACCTTGCTTGGGCTGATTGGAGACTGAGTGAAAGCTGAAGCAAGACCTAGAGTAGAGATTGGAGCAGGAGAGGGCTCGGATACTAATCTCTTTCTGTGCACACTGTCTTCCAACCCACGAACGGATTTTCTTCTTTGCGGTAGCTTCGTTTTGGGAGCCATTAGGTCCAGAGAGACTTGAAAGGAGCTTAGGAGACTAAATGTGAGGCAGAGAGGAAAGGATTTTGGAAGGAAAAAGGCAAGGATTTGAGGAGTTAAATCACCAGTTTGGAGAAGAAGGGATGATTCTAGGGTAAGCTCGAACTGCCCTAAATGAGGAAGGGAGAGGAGGAAGTTGGTTCCTTAACGGGTGATTTGAGGAGTGAAAATTGGTGGGAGAAGATATTTGAGAGAAATGTTTGGTTTGAGGGAGAAGAGATGGAGAGCTTTTGGTTTGGTGGGAGGAAGAAGATGAAGGGCTGAGTCAGCTCAAGAAAAAATTCTCAATAAGAAGAGAGCGCCCAAAGAATTTTGACAAAATTGTAAGTTTACCCTAGGGTCGACCCTGGGGGTCGACTCATGGCACAGAAAAATTCAAAAAAATGATGGGATAATTTTAAAAAAATTTGAAACTCTGAGAGAAGGATGTTTACCCAAATATTGATCATGTGAATAATAGTTTTGAGCTTTTGAGCTCTTAAGAAAAATGAGAATTGAGCTCAATAGATTTGGTTCAATGAATTTTTGGTATTAAAAATTTAGAATAAGATAAATACTTAAGCTGATGGATCAAGGATTCCTATTTCTCTCCTAATTTCACAAAATCTATCTTCACATAAGGCCTTAGTAAAGATGTCAGCCAATTATTTTTCAGTACAAACATAATCAAGAATTATATCTTTATTTTGAACATGTTCTCTTATGAAATGATGCCTAATTTCAATATGTTTTGATCTAGAATGCTGAATTGGATTTTTACTTAGATTTATAGCACTGATGTTATCATATCTTATGGGAGTTTCATTGAGTTTGATGCCAAAGTCTTCAAGTTGTTGCTTAATCCATAAGATTTGAGCACAACAATTTCCGACTGTAATGTATTCGGCCTCGGTCATAGATAGTGCTATCGAGTTTTGCTTCTTGCTAAACCAAGAGATTAAGTTAACTCCAAGAAATTGACAAGTTTCACTAGTACTTTTTCTATCTAATCTATATCCAGCAAAATCGACATCTGAATATCCTATCAAGTCAATTGATGAGTTCTTAGAATACCATGTCCTAGAGTTTGTGTATCATTTAAATATCTAAGGATTCTTTTAATTGCATTCAAGTGAGTTCTTTCGGATTTGATTGAAAGCGAGGACAAAGACAAACACTAAACATAATATCTGGTCCACTAGCAGTTAAATACAATAGAGAACCAATCATGCCTTTACAAAATTTTAAGTCTACATTTTTACCTCCTTCATGCTTGTCAAGCTTACATGATGGGCTCATGGGTGTACCAATTGCTTTGGAGTTCTTCATTCCAAATCTTTTGAGCAGTTCTCTTGTGTACTTGCTTTGGGTGATGGAGATTTTTTTCTTTGTTTATTTGATTTGGAGTCTGAGGAAGAATGTAAGTTCTCCCATCATGCTCATCTCGAACTCCCCCTGCATGAGCTTAGTAAAATCTTGACAAAGAGTTCCATTAGTAGACTCAAAAATAATATCATTAACATATATTTGTATAACTAATATATCATTTTGATTTCTTTTAATGAAAAGAGTTGTGTCTATATTTTCTCTTGAAAAATCATTATTAAGCAAAAATTTGCTTAGCCTTTCATACCAAGTCCTAGGTGCTTGTTTCAAACCATATAATGCTTTGTTTAATTTAAAAATATGATTAGAAAAAGTATAATTTTTAAAACCTAGAGGTTGTTCTACATAAACTTCTTCAGCAATATATCCATTTAGAAAAGCACTTTTGACATCTATTTGGAATAACTTAAAATTTATAAAGCAAGCATATGCAAGTAGAAGTCTAATTGCTTCTAATCTAGCAACAGGTGCAAAGGTCTCATCAAAATCAATTTTTTCTTCTTGATTATGATCTTTTGTAACTAATCTCGCTTTATTTCTTATCACATTTTCATATTCATCTAATTTGTTTCTATATACCTATTTTGTGTCAATTATTGAATAATTTTTAGGTCTTGAAACTAAAGTTCATACGTTATTTCTTTCAAATTGATTAAGTTCTTCTTACATTGCATTTATCTAATTATAATTTTTTTCAGCTTCATCTATGGTTTTAGGTTCAAGATGAGAGACAAAAGCAAAATGATTGAATGCATCTCTAAGTGAAGAACGAGTTCTTACACCAAGTGTAGGATCACCAATGATTAGTTTTTTGGGGTGATTGTGATCATACCTCCATTCTTTGGGTAGATCATTTACACCTAGAGATTGTTCTTGTTGTTCTTCACCTTCCTCATCCTGTTTGTCTTCATGTTCTTCATCATCTTGAATAGTTGAGTCTTTTAGAGTGATCTCCTTCATCCTTTCTATAAGAGGATCTGTATCATCAATACCTTCATTCTTCCTTGAAGGAAGATCGTTAGTTTCATCAAAAAGAACATGTATTGACTCCTCTACTATTAAAGTTTTTTTGTTGAAAACTCTAAAAGCTTTTCTAGAAGAGGAGTAACCAAGAAAAATTACTTCATCGAATTTTACATCAAATTTTTTTAGTCTTTCTTTACCATTATTCAAAACAAAACATCAACAACCAAAAATATGAAAATATGCAATATTTAGTTTTCTTTCTTTCCAAAGCTCATAAGGAGTTTTCTTTAAAATTGATCTAATTAAAGCACGATTTAATATGTAACATGCCATGTTAATTACTTCTGTCCAAAAATATCTTGAAAGGTTGCTTTCACATAGTATGGTATGGACTATTTCTTCAAGAGTTCTATTTTTTCTTTCTACTATCCCATTTTGTTGGGGTGTCCTAGATGCTAAAAAGTTATGGTCAAAATCTTTTTCATCACAAAACTTTTCAAAATTTTAATTTTTAAATTCGGTTCCATAATCACTTCGAATATTTTGAATTGAAAAATCTTTTTTATTTGTGACTTTTCGATAAAATTTTGAGAAAATATGAAAAGTTTCATCCTTATGTGCTAAAAAGAAGACCCATGTAAAATGAGAGAAATCATCAATAATTATAAAATCATATCATTTTCCACCTAGACTAGTAGTTCTAATGGGTCCAAATAAATCCATGTGCAATAGTTCTAATGGCTTAAAAGTTGAAATAATATTTTTAGATTTGAATGAGACTCGTGTTTATTTATCCATTTGGCATGCATCACAAATTTTATCTTTTTCAAAATTTAATTTGGGTAAGCCGATAACCAATTCCTTTTTAATAAATTTTGAAAGTGAATGCATGCTAATATATGCAAGCCTACGATGCCAAAGCCAACTAGTCTCATTAATCTTCGCATTTAAGGCTACTAGGCATTGCATGTTTATTTTAAAAAGATCATTCAAATCTACCATATAAATATTACCATGTCTATGCCCAACAAATTTAATGCCTACATTAATAGGTCTAGTTACTATGCAAACTGAAGATTCAAAAATGACTTTGTATCTTTTATCACAAAATTGACTGTTGCTTAATAAATTATGTTTTAAACCATCTATTAATAAAATATTTTAAATATACTTGGAGGGAGTGATACCAATATTAACTATACCGACGATCTTTCTTTTGCCATTGTCTCCAAAGGTGACCATCCCTCCATTTTTAGCATCAAGTGTGATGAATTGAAATTCATCACCAGTCATGTATCTTGAGCACCCACTATTAAGATACCATCTCTGGTTTGCTCCTTGAGATGCAAGACACACCTATACATAAGAATCAAGTTTTGACTTTAGGTATCCAAGTTTTTTTGGATCCTTTTAGGTTAGTCATAATGGTTCCTTTTGGAATCCATATTTTTTTTACATTGAAATTTTTAGATTTGTTGGAAAAACATGAATAGGATTTGTGTCTTACTTTACCACATTTAAAGCAAGTTATATTTGAAAACTTATTGTACGATGAGTTTATAAAGATATTTTTCAAAAATTTTTATTTCTTTAAAGGATTATATCCAAGATCGATTTTATCATAAATGATCTTTTGATTGTCAAGTATCATGTGAAGCTTATTTGAATTTAAAGTGAACTTCTCAACCATTGGTTTTAACTTGGCAATCTTAATTTCTAAGTTCAGATTTTTTTGAGACAGGATTGATTTTATATTTGAAATATTCTCATTTTCTTTTAGTAAAAATTGATTCTTTGATTTTAATTCTTTGTTCTTTACCCTTAGCTTCTTTAGTTCATCAATTAGATTATAAAATACTTCAAGAAGTTCTTCAAAGGTAAAATCAATAGGAGTTTCAGTATTTACCTCATTTTCATATGCCATAAGGCACAAGTTGGCTTGTTCATTTGAGTCTTCTTCTTCAGAGCTTGACTCATCACTTCCACTCCATGTAGCTATCATGGCTTTCTTCTTGTACTTCTTGAGACCCTTCTTCAGTTGTGGGCATTCAGACTTAAAATATTTCGATTTTTTGCATTCATAACAAATAAGGGGTTGCTCCTTATCCTTCTCTTTGCTATGTTCTCCTTTTGTAGGTGGCCTCTTCCTCATTTCTTGTCTTCTTTTCTTCAAAAACTTCTTAAACTTTTTAGTAATGAGGGCCATTTCTTCATCCTACTCTTCATTTTCTATATCATCGGATTCTTCATCAGGTTGAGTAGTGGATTTGAGGATAATTATCCTCTTCTTTTTGACATCTTTTTCTTGGTGTTGTTTCATGCTTAGCTCGTAAGTCATCAGTGATTCTAGAAGCTCCTCCAAAGGTAAGATATTCAGATCTTTGGCTTCTTGGATTGCGATCACTTTGGCCTCCCAAGTCCTTGACCTAAGAATCTTTCTTACGAGATCACTATTAGAATAAAACTTATCAAGACTTTTTAGATCATTAATAATATCAGTAAAATGAGTAAACATCTCAGTTATTGATTCATCATGCTCCATTTTAAAAAGTTCATATTTATGCACAAGCATGTTAATTTTTGATTCCTTCACTTGATTAGTTCCTTCATGAGTTACTTCTAATCTATCTCATATTTTCTTAGCTGACATGCATGTTGAAATACGATTAAATTCATTAGCATCTAGAGCACAATACAAAATATTCATGGCATTAGCATTTAGTTGAGCTATTTTTTTATCAACCTCATCCCATTCTTTTTCAGGTTTGGTTGATTCCATACCATCAATTATTTTAGTGGATGTGTGTGGTCCATTTACTATGATACTCCACATATCATAGTCAAGTGCTTGAATAAAGATTTTCATCCGAGCTTTCCAATAGGTATAATTTGATCCATTGAAAAGTGAATGTCGGTTTGTGGACTGCCCCTCGACTAGTGAAGTGCCAACTTGAGTTATCATAGATTTTTAGCTCTTTGATGGTTAAATCAAAATAGGGATAGAGCACCAAGCTCTGATACCACTTGTTGCCCAGCTATGCAACCCAAAAGGGAGGTTGCATTGGGTTTTTTAAAAATTTAAAAATCAACTTACAACTATGAGGATTGTTTAACAATGAGCAGGATAAATGTGGAGGGTGAAATTTATGTAAGGTGTAGAAGTTGGATGCAAGAATGTAAGAAGATAAAAAAATTTAAAAGGAGAGCAAGTAAGCACAATATAAACAAAAAGATTTATAGTGGTTCGGTGCTAACCTTGCACCTACATCCACTCCCCAATCTCTTAGTTGAGAATTCAAATCCACTAAACTGTATTCAATTTGAATACAACGTCGAAACCTCTGACTCTAGCTAATCCAAGCTAGAATATTTATTTTTCGGATACAAGCCAACCCAATACAATCTGATTCAAAGTTCGGATCAATCTTTTCATATTTTGGAACCCTTCCAAAATAAGATATCAACTCAAAATAGAGTATAGCAGTTAATCACATAGAAATACAGATGTAGCTCCTTTAATGAGTGAATAAAGCTTTAAATACACTTTATACAATGAGAAGGAAGCTCTTTTGATTTTTCTCAAGATGGTTGAAGACTTGAATGAGCTTTTGAGGGGTTGGTGAACTTGAAATAAAAGCTTCTTTAACTTCAAGAGGGCTCTTGCTTGGGGTTGAAAATGAATGCTTGAAGAATCTTTTCAAAAACTTTGTTGATACCCTCCTTTAAGTGCCTTTTATAACTTCAAATAATGATGGAGAGTAATCTGGGCTGAAATAGAGTCATTGGAGCATATTAAATGGGTATTAAATGTAGCCAAAACGAGCTGAAAACTAACCGTTGCAGAATTTTTTCATCACAGGGGTTGACTCATAGGGTCGACTCATGCTCATGAGTCAACTTATGGGGTCGACTTCTGTGGCACAGAACAGAAAATGACTGTTCTGTAATTTTGGCCTACACAGCAGTAGAGGTCAACTCATAGGGTCGACTCATGCTCAGGGATCGACTCATGGGGTCGACTCACAAAGTGTGCCAGCCAAAGAATTCAGCATGTCGTTCAGTCTCTTTTGCCATAAGTCGACTCATGGGGTCGACTCAAATATATAAATATAATTTTCTTTCAAAATATATATTCAAAAATATTAAAATTGCCTCCAATAGATTACAAATCTTGTGTTCTTGCTCTTGAGGCTTCCGAATCAGAACTTGATAAAATTATGATTTTGCTCCTGAAATACAATAAATCTTTTTTCAAGCCAAAATCATTAGTAACCCCCTCAAATATTTTGTAATCATCAAAATCAATTCAAGGAGCAACAAACCTATGGGGTCAATATAAAGAAAGAAGATTTGGATTGATTATAATTGGGATTATGAAGTACCAATTAATATAGATTTAAAAAAATTCTATTGGGTTCATGTTAACCTTGCTAGCACATGGGTGAACCCAATTTCTCTTATAGTTGGTTTACTTATATGATGAGTTTTAACCAATTCGTACACTTGATTTGAATTTAATTGAATTTGATTCAATAAGATCCAATTGTTGGATAATTAATTTTTGACTTGGATTAAATTGAGAAAGAGTTTCTTAGTTAAGAACCCTTGAAGAGAATTTATGGAACCATGTGGGCTGATTTGTGTATTTAATTAGGCCCCATTTGATGGGATGCCCAGAGTAGGGTGTGGCTTTGGGTGTGTTTTGGGTAGCACCCCATTTATTTGGTCCAACTATATTATTTCTAGGAATTCTAATATGATTAGAATGAGGGATCTTAATTTGATTAGGACATCCTTAAGTTATCTATATAAAGAACCCTAGCTCTTTGTTGCCACACCCCTTCTCTCTCTTAGCATCCTCCCTTGGAGCCAAAAGAGGGTGGGCGGCACATCAAGGAGGTGGGGTTAATTAGTTAGCACCACTTATTTGGTTCTTGTTTCGTTTGCTCTCAAGTTTGTTGAGAGTTAGTTACAACCACTTCTTGGTTGTTGTTTTTCTTGATTAGTTGAAGGATCAAGAAAGGATTCTTGATTTTTTCAAGAATCAAGAAAGAAAGATCAAAAGGGTTCAAAATTAAAAGCCTCTCCATGCTTGGTTCAAGCCTATTCAGGTTTTGAGTTCAAGTGAATTATATCAAGAGAAGCCTATCCAGGTCGACCCTATGGATATTTGTATAGGTAGGATGCTTGTGCTGCTGATTCAGAACCTGTCTAAGTCTAGATCCAGGGATTGAATTGGATTCAACTCCAGTTACAGGTTTGAAGCAAAAGAAAAGTGATTCAGGTATGTGAATTGATCATAGACTTTCATTTGTTATTCTTAAAATTAGTTTATGCTAATTTCAGCATATGAACTAGATCCATAGGTGCTTTTATATGATGGATGCATGCTTAGATTAAAAGTATTTTAATCTAATTTTTTACTGTGCTTTGGATTTAGAAAAATTTTGAAATCTACATGCACCAGCACCTATAGAAAATCCAACATGCAATCCTATCCAATTTTCTAACATAAATAACCACCTTCCTTCGGGATCTTGTTCCTAAACAACTTTTCTAGACATCAATTAAAATGACTAACTCTAATCTAGTCCAACTCTTAGGGTTCCTTGTCCTATTGAGCTCGAGAGTCCTTAGGGGCCAATATCTAATTGATTTTAATTAAGATTTGAATTTATACACGATGAAGGGTGGTGATTTATGAACTAAGAAATGATGATGAAATCTTCACCTTATCTTGTTTAATGGATTAGTGCCCTTAAAATATGTTATGAATATGCAATGCAAACAAAGCAAGATGTCCAAGCAAAGTAGAAAGTTTTTAATTTTTTTTTTTATACTAACAAGAAGAAAAGGTGATTTAAAGAATAAGGCAACTAAAATGAAGCAATAATAATTAAAGAAATTAACTAAGAAAGCAAATAAGACTAAAGAAAGCTATAAAAAAAAATTTCTTCTTGAAAAAAAATATTCATGCCTAGATCTCTGACAACGGTACCAAAATTTGATCATTATCATAGATGATCAAAAATAAAAACTAACTCAAACTATATAGATAGGATGAGTTGAGATCATATCCTTAGAGATCTAAGACAATTATTTCATGAAGAAGTAATAAAAGAGAATTGATTATGGAAAAAAAATAAAATAGTGAGAATTAAATTGCAAGTTTAAAGTAATTTATAAATGAAAGTAAGTCAGTGACATAACACAAGAATTTCGTACCCACCATGCAAGATAGATTTTATTATTTTTTTATATTACAATTTTAATACTTGTGATTAGGATATTAGTATAGTTTATCTCTGAGAGGTACGGACTGTATCCGTAGATCACGACTCATCCATTTAGAGTATAAAGTATCTAAATCTAATTACAAGATATAAGATTTAATCTAACATACAACGATCTATTTCTCCTAGGTATGTACCGTATTCTGAGATCATGGCATATCTGTAGAGGTTATAGGCCATGCAGGCTAGATCAATACTTTAGAAAAATAAAAAAATATAAAATAAAAATATAATTTTATTATATAAAAATTAAATATAAAAAAATAAGAATCCATTTACAAACTTTATCATCTTCTCGGGTTGGAGGTGTCTAGCCATGCATAGAAATCTCTAGCGCTTCCTCCATATTCTCTCTTTTCTCCTAAAGCCTAAAACAATAACTAGAAAGAGGACTTCTGTAGCTGCCTCCCGCTCTCTCTTCTTCTACAATTTTCTCTCAATTTTTTGTTCCCTTTTTCTCTTCTCCTTGGACCCCTTTTTATAGCCTTCATAGTCCCCTCATTTCACATCTCCTTGTTACTCATGGAATCCTACATGTTAAATATTAAATCTCTCCATCCCACATTCCATCTACATCTCTGGTCTTCTGGCCATTGGATGGCTATCAAATGCCCCAAAAATCACCAAAAAATCATTGCTGAATGTCTTATCAAAGTGGAAACCAATATTGGCCGTCGGATCGTGATATTCATTCTAGATCATTGGATGGTGCAAAGAAAGACCTCAGCTTTGTTCTCCCAGTCGGTATAGGTTTCAACCATCCGATCGGGTTCTTGGATGGTTTATAGCCATTGGATCATGCTAAAAGGTGGGCCACCACTGCTTGATATGGGAT